>NC_079171.1:35569532-35869532 GCF_947568905.1 Ostrea edulis
CAATCTCATTCTAATTTTCATTATGGTCAAAGAAAATCATTGGGAGGTTGGACAGTAAGTCTGGATTTTCGCAGAAATTGACAGGAGTGGTAGAAACCCCAAGTGATATCAGGAACTCTCATAACGACATAATCCGCGAAAATTGGAAGAAGAAAAAAAATCCTTTTAAAAAAGTTATTGCGTTTTAAAATATATTTATCCAAAGCTTAAAGGGAAAGGCAACCCTAACCACATTGTTGCTTTTATGAATAAAGTATAACTTACTGATATCGTAATTGACAGTCTTTAACAACAAAAACCCTTGCTTAACAATTAAATCAATATTAATCTATCATGTATTTTAAATTACCCTCCACTAAGGGAGTGGCCATTGAAGTTTAATTTGTGACGTCACACCGTCTATTCCGGTTTATTTCATCAGCAGCACTGTAAACATGATAAGTCACGAACAGTTAAGTTTGGAGTCGTATAGATTTGAGCCCGTTCTTTCGCAAGAAGAAATTGAGAAAAGAAGACGTTCGGTCGAGTCGTAGACAAGGCAGATGGTAAACGTTCTTCATACAAATGTCTTGGACATCAACTTGTCATTACGCAAATGATGGATCCACAGTTTACATAGTCTTTTCTTTTCGAAAAAAAAACCTTTATTCACACTTCCCCTTCGCATTAGTGTAATTAACTGTTTGCCAGGAAGGCGTCAACCTGTTTATTCGTAAAATCTACCACATGCACAACTTTGATGATCTCACAGGTGCTTGGGTACAGGACCCCCCCCCCCCCTCCCCTTCCGAATAAGCTACATGAGTTGATTTAATGAATTTTTTGTTGAAAATATTTCTAATGCATGTCAACGTCTTGCATACCCATAAAGTCCAAAAAACATGTAATTCAAAATAAGCCCTTTAAAAAAACAAGAGGCCCAGGGGCCTTATAGGTCATCTGAGTATCATGTAACAACCTTCCAATGTTTGAATTAGGTTTGTGTTTAAATATAAGAATTTTACTTTTGGATGGAAGAAACATCGAATAGCTATGTGGTCAGCCCCGCCTTTGCACCAGAACCCCTGACCCAGGGGCCATAAATTTCAGTTTTGAAAGAAGCATCCTTGATCATCATTATCATACTATTAGTTTGTCTACTTAATACCCAGCAGCAGAGGAGAAGATTTTCAAAGAAATAAAATGCATTTTCACTATATGATCAATGGGGCCCCACCCTAATACCAGAACCCCTGACCCAGGGGCCATGAATTTCACAATTTTGAAAGAGGCATCCTTGCTCATCATAACCATGCTATTGGTTTGTCTACTTAATACCCAAGGACAGAGAAGAAGATTTTCAAAGAAATAATGCATTTTCACTATATGACTTATAGAGCCCCACCATAGCAACAGAACCCCTGATCTAGGGGCCATGAATTTCACAATTTTTAACAAGAGGTACTGTGAGCAATGCTCACTAAGAATACCCCCCGCTTACACCAATCTCCCAAAGGGTGTTGGTAATAGGTATAAACTACCTCTTTTCTGAGTGTTGCTACTTCGATGTCCAGTGCGCATGACCTTTGACCCCAAAATCGATAGGGAACATCTTCATCCCATGGGTAGTCCATATATATGATATGGTGACTGTAGGTGGAAAGGATAACGCTTTAGAGCCCGGAAACCATATTGCTACTTCAATGTCCAGTGCGCGTGACCTTTGACCTTTTGACCCCAAAATCGATAAGGAACATCTTCATCCCATGGGTAGTCCATATATATGATATGGTGACTGTAGGTGGAAAGGATAACGCTTTAGAGCCCGGAAACCATATTGCTACTTCAATGTCCAGTGCGCTTGACCTTTGACCTTTTGACCCCAAAATCAATAGGGAACATCTTCATCCCATGGGTAGTCCATATGTTTGATATGGTGACTGTAGGTGGAAAGGATAACGCTTTAGAGCCCGGAAACCATATTGCTACTTCAATGTCCAGTGCGCGTGACCTTTGACCTTTTGACCCCAAAATCGATAGGGAACATCTTCATCCCATGGGTAGTCCATATATATGATATGGTGACGGTAGGTGGAAAGGATAATGCTTTAGAGCCCGGAAACCATTGCGTCTACAGACGGACGGACGGACAGACGGACAACCCGATTCCAGTATACCCCCCCACAACTTGTTGCAGGGGGTATAAAGAGGCATCCTTGCTCATCATTACCATGCTATTAGTTTGTCTACTTAATACCCAGAGACAGAGAAGAAGATTTTCAAAGAATTTCTACACTTTCACTATATGACCAATAGAGCCCCACCCTAACACAAGAACCCCTGCTCCAGGGGCCATGAATTTCACAATTTTGGTAGAGGGCTCAACGCTCATTATAATTATGCCCACAGTTTGGCTTCTTGATGTCCAGGAGTAAAGAAGAAGATTTTTTAAAATTACACTCATTTTGATGGTTTTTGCCCCACCCCTCAGGCCCTAGGGGGGCAGGGACCACGAATTTCACAATTTTTGTTCCCCTCCACCCACAGATGCTATATGCCAAAATTGGTTGAAATTGGTTCAGGGGTTTCAGAGAAGAAGCTGAAAATGTTCAAATGTTAACGCACGACGCACAACGCACGACGACGGACAAAAACAGATAGCAATAGGTCACCTGAATGAATTCAGGTGACCTAAAAAAACCCTCACTGGTTATTATAAGTTGTGTTATAATAACCAGTAAGGGTATTTTTTTTTTCAAAGGGCTTATTTTGAATTATTTTGGACTTTATGGGTATGCAAGACGTTGTTGACATTCATTAGAAATATTTTCAAGAAAAAAATAATTAAATCAACTCGTGTAGCTTATTCGGGGGGTGGGGGGTGGGGTCCTGTACCCAAGCACCTGTGAGATCATCAAAGTTGTGCATGTAGTAGATTTTACGAATAAACAGGTTGACGCCTTCCTGGCAAGCAGTTAATTACACCAATGCGAAGGGGAGGGGGGGGGGGGTGGGGGGGGGGCTTGATCTTAGAATCTCATCAAAACCGGAATAGACGGTGTGACATCAAACTTATTGATTTTTGTGGTCTTGAATACAAAAGAATTTCACATCATGGCAGTCTCTATAGATGGCGGGAATTTAAATTTTTGACGTTTTCAAATTAGTACTGAAGCTTATATAGGCCGCATATCAAAAGAATAGTATGGCAAATCTTTATCATATAATTAATCCTATCATTTATCCTGTAATTTTTTTTTGGGTTGCCTTTCCCTTTAATAAACCACATTTATGTAGATGTAAAATCATTATGACAACCATTCAATTTACAATAAAATTTGAGATACTCTTTAAAAAAGATACACTGCTAAAAATAAACATCAGTGCGATAAAATCACTGTCATAACTATACACCCTCAGTACATTGTACGGGTCCTCATTCATATCATTAAAACACACATCTAAACAATAAACATATGGGTCCCATTGCATAGATAAACAACAACACAAGTCTACATCGTTATAAACCACGGCTCCATAACGCAGGGTGCCCCTTACAACATTGTAAGATATAGTCCCAGTACTGCTAGTCCATAACGCAGGGTGCCCCTTAAAACATTGTAAGAGGGGGGGGGGGGGGGGAGACTACAGCAAAACTCCACAGCACTGTAGTCCAGTCAAGGGGGGGGGGGAGAGTACAGCAAAACTTCACAGCACTGTAGTCCAGTCAAGGGGGTGGGGGGGGGGGAGTACAGCAAAACTTCACAGCACTGTAGTCCAGTCAAGGGGGGGGGGAGACTACAGCAAAACTTCACAGCACTGTAGTCCAGTCAAGGGGGGGGGGGGGGCAGGAAGACTACAGCAAAACTTCACAGCACTGTAGTCCAGTCAAGGGGGGGGGGGGCAGGAAGACTACAGCAAAACTTCACAGCACTGTAGTCCAGTCAACAGGGCTGGCAGGAAGACCTTTCTAAAAAATAATTCTACTTTAAAACATAAGACTGAAACTATGGTGTATGTGAAAATGGTTAAATGTGCATGTATATATACGAGAGGTATATTATAGGGTTATTGAACTTATATTGGTGAATATTGGCAGAAGTTGGCTGTGAAAATGCACGAGCTTGTGAGTTCATTTTGACAGCCAACGAGTGTCAATATTCACCAATATAAGTTCAATAACCCTTTTATTATATAGCTAAGGTATTCAGTTGTTAAATTATATCCCTTTTCACTCAAAATACTCCAAAATAGATGAGAATTCATCAATATTGGCATCTAAGGTGAAAGTGTGCAATATCAGCATGCATTTCTTAACTGTTCAATATTCGTCTGTCATTTAAATGCAAAGTTAGCGTTCAATAAATTCTCAGGATATTGAACGCTAACATTCTCTAAATTTCACGCAGATTTTATAATAGACTATTTATTTGCTATATAATAAATGTGTTTGTTTACTTGTTGCTATGGGGAATATGACAATTCAGACATACATTACTGGGTGTTTTGTTAAGAATACCCTGATAAACATTACGATATAATACACATACAATTTGCAGTTTCAGATTGTGGATTTTACACAGTGTGCAGTTATATCTCTGCTGACCATTCTTAATGAATAGCAATAAAACCTAAAATATAATGCAAATATTCAACCAACAAAAACAAATAAAATCGTGTACATGTGTAAACATAAATATATAACCCTTTATATTTATATATACATATATCATATTCATATATATCATACAAACCTTTTCTAGCACTATTAATGTTTACTGAAAAAACTGTAAAAGTTCAATAACATTGCTTATAAAAACCTAAAAAATATTACCATTTCTAACTTAGCAGAAAAACCAGCTGCCAACTTCTCTATTTATCACCTAAATTTTCTTCCCTTCTTTGCTACTAATATCAAGAACTCTCAGTCAGCAATCTTTTACTCACATTGTTTTACTGTTTCCCCTATTGTCCCATCCCTCAAACTCTCCTTTTATTACACATCCCCTTAAAATAGTACTGTATATTTATCCATTTCCCTTACTCTATCATTTAATCATCCATAAAATTGTCAGTATCACCCCCTGTTTCCCTTATTGCCAGAATTATTCTATTTCCCTTATTGCCAGAATTATTCTATTTCCCTTATTGTCAGTATTATTCTATTTCCCTTATTGTCAGAATTATTTTTTTCCTTTATTGCCTGTATTAATTTCCAATTTCCTTTATTGTCAATATTATTCCCTATTTCCCTTATTGTCAGTATTATTCTCCTATTTCTCTTATTACCAGTTTTATTTAATTTCCTTTATTGTCAATATTATTCCCTATTTCCCTTGTTGTCAGTATTATTTTCCTATTTCCCTTGTTGTCAGTATTATTTTCCTATTTCCCTTGTTGTCAGTATTATTTTCCTATTTCCCTTATTGTCAGTATTATTCAATTTCCTTTATTGTCAATATTATTCCCTATTTCCCTTGTTGTCAGTATCATTTTCCTATTTCCCTTGTTGTCAGTATTATTTTCCTATTTCCCTTGTTGTCAGTATTATTTTCCTATTTCCCTTGTTGTCAGTATTATTTTCCTATTTCCCTTATTGTCAGTATGATTGTCTTTCCCTTATTGCCAGTATCATCCCCTTGTTTCCCTTGTTTTCAGTATCATTTTCCTATTTCTCTTATTGTCCATATCATTTTATTTCCCAGATTGTCCATAAGATGTTATATAACATACAGAAAAAATTCCCATCTTTCCATCAAATCATTATCCAATTATTTTCCTTTACCTAAAAGTGTCACAATACAGCCCTTCCAACAACAATCCTCTAATTACTATCAATCACTATCCTTTTCTTATTTGTTTCCCCTTGAACTCCCCCCCCCCCCCCCCACACACCCACCCAGCCCCTTCTCTCAGTATATTAATCCCTTTAAAAACAAACACACATTCTCATTTGTTCATATTCCCCTAAACAGCTAGCCTTACATAAGATTATCATTTTCAAATTCCATTTCCATATTGAAATCATTACCAGCACTCATCACATCCGAGGGACTGTCATTCCCCAGGAAGTCGGAGTCCATGGACAGCTTAATTTCGTCGAAATCTAGAGAATCGTCAGTCAGGTGATGAACATTACGTAGATGCCTCTTCAAATGATGACGCCATTTGAAACAATTGCCACAGACGCTACACGGAAACTTCCGAGCCTTCATTTGCGTGGCTTTGTCGGCATGAACATTGTCTTTGTGCCGTTTGAGGTGGTGTTTCCACTTGAAGACGCTGCCGCATTCCGTGCACATGAAAGGGTGCTCGTCTGAATGCGTTCTGTAGTGACAGGTTAATTTGTCCCTTCGTTTGAAGGATTTATCACACAGTTCGCAGTGATAGAGTCGGATGTCTGAATGCACAGTCTGTTTGTGCAGTTTCATCTGGTGATTTCGCTTAAAGCTAGCCTGGCAAATTTCACAGCGGTATGGGCGGTCATCTGCAGATAAATGATGATACAGTAAAGTGTGCAGTATGCAAAGGTTTTATAGACCCGGGGGTTAAAAATTCTTCCAGTCCAAAGTCCTAGACTAGCAAATTCTGTATTTGGACTCAGCAATTAGAAATGCTGGAAGTTCGAGAGACTTGCCTATTATTGTATAATTGATGAATGAAAATAAAAATTACTGCATTACAGAAACCTGACAAAATATCTTAACAGGTTAAAGTTCATAACTCTATATATTTTTTGTTTTCTTGAATGCAACCCGTCGGAAGACACCAATTTGAGTAAAAAGATTAAAAATTCAAATACTTGTTTTTATTTAGCAATTTGATGGTGTGATATAAAAACAATAACAAATTTCTAAATTCAATCCGGACTTTGATATTTTCCTGAGGGACTTGGCAAAATATTGGCCCCTCAAGTCGCGGACTTGAGCATGTAAAAAAAAAATTTCACCCCCTATAGGAATACTATTATGTAAATACAGTCAAACCTTGTTATCTCGTACTCGATGGGATTCAAAAAATCTTCGAGATATCTGAGGATTCGAAATATCGAGGGCAAAATACTTAAAGAATAAGTGATCATGGTGATTGGGACTTCAGAATTACTCCAACATATTCATGGTATTTGAGATATTGGTGTTCAAGATATCAAAGTTCAACTGTATGATTGCCTACAAGGGAATTTCAAAACATTGCAAACAATGATATGCTGTAAATGAAAAGTGTATGCACATATCTATAGGTTGAAGGTGTGCATATGAATTTAAATCACATTCAACAACATTAGCCTGTGAATTTCCAGATGAAAAAGAAACAAACTTATTCTCCAAAATATTGAACTCACCCGAGTGTGATTTGAGATGTTCTTTCAGGCTCGAGTTAATCAGTTTTTGGCACACTGGGCATTCTCTACTATTCCAACATTCACTGGAACCCATACAATGAAGAACAAATCTCTCCAAAGAATTAAAGGACGACCTACAAGCACTGCATTGAAAGTCTTTGGATTTCTCACCATTCTCAGAGAGCATGTCTAAATCCTTTTGAAAGTAGTGGGAAGTCTGCACTTTGTCCTCGCTGCTCACTGACATTCTGTCTGGTATCAACGGGTCTGATTGGTCACGATTTGTCTGATTGGAATGATTCTGCTCTCGTTTAGGGGATCCTTGAGTATTTATGCTTGGCGGAATTACATCACTCTGGATTTCATGTGGAGAAATTGTATGGCTTTGGTCCACTTGGTGCAAGGTACTCTCCCTCTGCAAATGCTCACCTGATGCTACAGGTGTTTGGCAGTAGCCAATCATATCAGGATTCTCTTTGGCTACGACAGTGTGGTCCCGCCCTGAGGATGATGGATTTCTCTTGTTCCTGTCTTTACTATGTGTACTCACATGTTCTGAAAGTAGATTTTCATTCTCAAATACCTCACTACACACACCACACTTTGCAAATTTTTCACCAACGTGGCGGGTGTCCATGTGTCTCAGCAGAGCAGACTTAGAGATGAAGAATTTGCCACATAGAACACATACTGCTTTCTCTTTCATTCTTTCCCCTTGACCAAGAAATTCTTGAATCACATCTTTTCTGTCGCTATGAAACTTGCATAAGTGGGTTTTCAAATTATTTCTGGTTTTGAAGGCTTTTGAACACACAGAACAAATTACCGTCGACGGATCATCAGAAGGCGGAATCTTTTTCTTTCTTCCTCTTTTACCTTTTAAATGTCCAATCAAAAGTGGATTTCTTTCATCGTGTTCATGACTACCTTTAATTAACTGTCCCACCTCTGACATCTGCTCTGCTTCCTCTCCATCACCAGCATTGTCCACTTTCAGTGCCCCCACTTGAGGATCTCTTTCAGTCAAATATTCTATATGCATCGAATCCAAATCATTTTGGTTCAAATGACTTGTATCCTTTTGCTGGTTGGAAGTACAATAATGACTGAGGGGCCTTCCAAATTCAGTCTTACTGGATTCTTCATCTGTAGTGCCATCGTGCTGGTGTGAGCAAATGTGCTGAAAGAGTGAATTGGAGTCATTGAATAAAACATGGCACTCTTTGCATTGGTATTCATTTTTCTGAGATAGTTCTCCATCATCACTACTGACTGTTTGACACAAAACATCAGCAGCTGGAGAAACTTGAAAATATTCAGGTTTAATTCTTTGCATGCATTTTCTGATTTGAAAATCAAAATTTTCATGCACATGATTATTGGTATGTTCTATAATTCCTCGTTCACATACAGCTGCTTTTGTATTCATTGAATCCTCTTCTACACTGTTGTTATACAGTTCTGTTTTAGACAAACTATACTGGGGTTTTCTTCGACTTCTTCCCTTTAAGTTCATGCCCTTCTCTGGAGGTACAGCCGCGGTTCCATATTCAAAGTTACATTCATTCGAAAAAGTCAAATTGCTATCTTCTTCATGACCTGCACTTAACGATGAATGATCTTGAAATTCCTCTTCACTATGAACAACTCTTGGATGCATTGACTCACAATCTTTTTTCAGTCCATTTATCACAAAGGTTTTCGGAAATAAACTCGGTGTATTTCTACAGTCCATTTCTGAGTGAAGGTCGGTTGGAAGGCCATTTGAATTTTGGCGGTCTGTTGGTCTGTCTGTGAGGTTGGCCAGCTGGTTCTCATGATAAGCATCTTTTACAAATGCCTGGTTTTCAGGAGGCCAGTTTTTTGTCGCAGTTTGAGGAGGTTCCCCCATATCTACATAGTGGTCCAGATCTTTGGGGATAATAAGAGGAGAACTGTGGTGAGGTGCCGTGACATCTTATCCTAGAATTCTTTCTTCCGTTTGATCATCACTGGAACATCTTGTGCTTTTCTAGAGCATCACCTGTAATGCAAACAGCAAAAAATTTTTAAATCTACTCACTAGTCTGAAATAAATCACTTTTCATTTTATGATGCGATAGTTAGAATTGTTTTTCTATTTTCAATTACTGTAGAAGTGGTTATATTTACGCTGGGGGTTCAGTGCGCAAAACCTGGGGGAAAAATATGTGGTAACTGAATATAATATATATTATATCAAATATTTGTAACTATATGCGTGGGGGGAATTTACACGCTTATTACATGACTGCATAATTAGCATAAATTTCCCGTATGCGTAAATGACCACTTTTACAGTAAGTCAGATAATCATATCTCTCAATCCTAAAGCTGTTTAGTATGAATTCTTCTTAACAATTATGTTGTACTTTATGATACAGTAAGTCAGTTCTTTTTTAAGCGCTAAGCGTAGCTTAGGCACTTATTGCCACCAGTTGGGTTTTGCTTTCGTCATCATGTTTCCGGTTTATCGCCACCTATAGGTGAATTTATGCATCGCTGTAGTCAAGTCGTGTTTAAAGTAGTCGTAATTTTGCAACCAATCTAGCACGGGGATAACATTCATATCTGCAGTTCCATTTTCCCCCCGGAAATACAGTTCGTTGAACAGTGAACAAAATAGGTATAAAAAGGGTGATATTTTTGTCCTCATTCTTGGGGAAAGTGAGACACAGATGCAGGTCATTATTCAGTTAAAATTCCCATTTGAATCTGCGTCTGTAATAATTAAAGTAATTCAAAATCTAAAATTGAATAAGAATATGTATATGAAACCGTTTTAGCTAGGGTGCCTTTGCATTGTTACCTTCGCATGGCGCTTAGAGGCCAGGAAAATCAATTTGCATGGTGCAATCTATAATTAGAAGCCATGCCATTAAGCTATGTACACGAAACAGGAGGGTTTTCCACGTGAGTTTTGGCTGCTTTTCCGACTCAGTAAAATTTTTGTCCGACGCAGCAAAAATGTGTGCAACACAGTAAAAAATTAACTGATCCGCGTCCATTGTGAACAAGAAAAAATTTGTGCACGATTATGCTTTAATAGCGAAGGACAGAGATCGGTGTCTCAGAAGGATGATATTGCGTAACTGCTTACACCTTCCCCGATCATATATGTAAGTCGGTCATGCAGAAATTTAGAGGATGCAACGGTGTAACTTAAGCTTACTTTATTATTTCTAAACAACCTATTCTTCAGAATCATCATCAACACAATCAAATTTGACTTCGTGATTTAGTTTCAAAAATGAGACTAAAAATATTAGTCTTGGGGCAAGGAAAAGATAAAAGGTACAGCATTATATTATATTATATTATATTATATCATATTATGGAAGACAATACCCCGGTTTCAAGTATTCAAAACACCGCGTGGAATTTTACGAGGGCTGTATACTGAAATACTTATGTTTAGAACAAGTGTTAGATAAACATTGCCATTGTGTCAAGCATGAATGTGAAATGGTTTGCGGTCCACAGCACACTACATACAACGAAAAGTAATCGTGTTTTCAATTTCTTTGTACTTCAAACAAACAATTGACAATGACATGCATATGCTACATGTATTTCCGAACGTACAAATGATGAAGGGGGAGGGGCATGGATGTACTGTCGTTGTTCCCTGTCCCCACATTTTGTTTTCGCTGAACGATCTTTTCATATAAAAAAGATGCATTTAGTTTTTTGGTGAGATGCCTCTTCATTATTTCTAACAGCGGTTTGAACTTTACCGTTTGAAAATTACTTTTGTAACTTTTTAGTGCCTTGTTTGGAATTCTCATTTAGCTACATTTACATGTTGTAAATTTTGCATATTTATTGCGAGTCACTTCTGTTACGTTTTTTTTTTTTCATATTAGAACTACACAAGCTTCGAATCTTATGGTTTTTTGCTAAGGTTATTAGCATTTTCATATAAAGAACTGTTTTATAAAATTAAAACAATAGCAATGTGTATTATGTCTCATTCAGACAAACGGATGAGTCTCCTTTGCAATATGAATATGAGCTTTTACACAAGAAGTGTAATACACACAAGTTGATGAGTACAGCGTTTAATATACCTGTGTACAAACTCTTGGTTTTTTTTTTTTTTTTTTTTTTTTTTTAGATTTACGTATAACAAACAATCACTACAATTGCTAAATGTAAATCCATGCTTATATGTTAATCTAATTCATCATCATATTTGAATTAGTATATCCTCTTGCACTAACTTTCATGTTAAAAATGAGCTATCTCCACTCTTGTTGATGACGCAGTATTCAGTTTCAAAGTAATATTGCACATGTATTATGAGCATCTTTTCTAAATAACTTCCTAAATTTTGTTTTCAGTTATACATGTATTTATTGGACTTATTTGGATTCAGATTCTCTCCAACCTGATTTTGAATTGAAAATAATTTCATTATTGATTACAAAAAATAATTCCACTTTCATGGTTTGATTGCTATTTACAGATAATTATGCACTGGATT
Organism: Ostrea edulis; assembly: GCF_947568905.1. Classification (NCBI taxonomy): domain Eukaryota; kingdom Metazoa; phylum Mollusca; class Bivalvia; order Ostreida; family Ostreidae; genus Ostrea; species Ostrea edulis. The sequence continues at coordinate 35,581,358 of NC_079171.1, forward strand.
CTGTAGTACAAGTCATACAGATGCATGTTTATGTGTGTATTTAAATGATTTCTGGTAAGGGAATGAAATGCATGTAAAGCGTTTCATAATCCTGCATTATTGATGTGTTTTGACATGTGGCATTTGTTAGTGTATGTGGTTATGTGTAATTTTCTTTTTTGTCCAGATTGTTTGTTCCTTTCTATTATAAGTGACTTACATATATGTATCAAACTATTGATTTGTTTCATTTCAGTTGTATTCTAAAAATATTTCATACACTAATTAACTGGAACACAACAGTAAGTTAGTTGCGTAATTTAACACCTACTGTGACACGGGACATCCGTTTTAAAGGCCATCTCCGAGGACCTGTGACATTCACACCTGATGCCGAGAGTTTGGTGATGGAACTGTCACTACCTGTTTAACGAACTAGGTCTGTCGCGGCCGGGATTCGAACCCCGACCGCCCGCATACAGAGCGAACACTTTACCTCTGGACCACCGCAGCGGTGGTAATGCTATTGATACTAAATTCTGATTATAGATATTTAATAAGAACAGGTGTCCTTTACCAAAATTGTAAATTTCATGATCCAAGGACAGGGTTTTAGTTTAGTGTGGGATCAAAATAATCATAGTGACCATAGTGACCATTGTTTTAACAACATCATATAAAATTTATATTTACGTGTTGAAAAGTTTCAGGACATTGCTTCCAATCCATATTTGTTATTTTCTTACAGAAAATGTACTACTTAGTTATGTGAAAATAAAGAATAATGCATAAACCTTTTTTTAATGTTGTTCCTGCTCATTAACATTACATACAGAATTCATGAAGTCAGCTTAGCGCTTTTCAGTACTTTCAGTACTTTGATTTGTTTACTCCTGTGTATTTAGGTGATGATGTATGATTGATTGATGTTTTCCGTCACACTCAACACTTTTTCAGTTATCTGGTGGCGCCCAGTTTTTATTGGTGGAGGAGAGAACCCAGATACAATGTACCTGGGAAGAGACCACTGACCTTCCAAAAGTAAACTGGGAAACTTTCTCACTTACTGGTGCGAGCGGGATTCAAACTTGTGCTGACAGAGGTGAGAGGCCGTGTGATTTTGAGTGCGATGCTCTTACCACTCCGCCACGGAGGGCCCCTAGGTGATGATGTAAAGGAACACAAGTGAGAAGATGGGGAAGTGCAAAGTTACTGGGGCAAATGATCAAAATGTGATGGCGAAGGGGGGATACTATTATTGCTTCTTCATCTTTGAACTCTTGCCTTTGCAAATTTTTCACAACTGAAACTTTTCGATTTGCATGTGTGAGACCCGAAACCAAAAATGTTTTGTTGACTTAGTTGCTTCCCATGTGGCAATATTAAAAAAATATCAACTTTGAAGTCAGAATGTTTGTAACGCTAGTGAACAATATGGGTTATCTACTCAGTGTATCAGGTTTGATGTCTGTCATGCAAAGGGTTCACAAAATATTGAGCAGACAAAATTTACTTATATCCAAAGAAGTTGGACCCTTGACCTTAAAATCAAAACAAAACATTGTATTTTCTAAATCTTCATTTTTCACTATCAAATCTGATACACAAAAGGTGGGGGGAGGCTTTAATGATTGAGTAATTCTAATCTTAAAATAAACTTGAAACCTGAATACACTCTCCATTTACAAGAAATAATTTGGATGGTATTATTGAATTTCCTGTGCATGGTCAGGGCTTGCAATAATTGAAGGCCCAGTGGTCTAGGGCCAATGAATTTTGGATTTGGGCTAGTGCTTTGTAAAGAGCATACACCCGCACTAAAAAAAATTCACTTGTACTATGAAGTAACACAATGTAGATAAATTCATATAAATGTTTCTGGGAACAAGTTGTCTTAAGCAGAGTATATATGTCTATACACATTCAGCTGATTCCCCTATGCTTCACACAAAGGCAGGAGCCACTAGAGGAATTCTGGCGAGTATATCTATTTTAAAGAATAATAATATACGTGTCTTCATTTTTCAGCTGCAAGTTTTTTAAAATGAGTTGTCTGGTTTGCGACATTTATAATTCTATGACACTATACTTCCACAAATGACAAAAAATGAAGATGATGCTAACTATTTTATAAGTTTAAATAAAAGTCATGGATAAAAATCGTAAGATTTCTGCATTTTTAAACCTGCTGTTGATGCTAATTTGAATAAACAAGATATTGGACCTAATAGTGAAAATGTTTCATTATTATTAGATATGGGATTTATGCCAGTCATTTTCATATATCCAATGGTCCATTGGGACAGTAAAAGTTATCAATTGACCAGTAAAAATTTAAGTTGATAGCCTAAGTGACCAGTGAATAAGAATAACTATTTCTAGCCCTGAATAGTGTCAATGTGTGTATGTGAAATAAAAAATGGTTTACATATAGCCCACCCTAGGAGGTTTTTTTAAAATCATGGATACATGTGTAAAGCATTGTCCTGGTTGATACATTTGAGGTGGATATACCTGAACGAAGCACACACACGATGAGATTATACAAAAATTTATACACTAAGATAGTTTAAATACCGGTAAAAGATTGTTTAATATGTACAAAACTCTAAAAAGAAATATCCGCTAAAACTCTGTCACACTAATGAATGATTCAGTGGAGAGCAACCATTGTTTCCTACTACAGGATCAGCACTTTATATTCAGTCGTTTCAAATCTTTTATTGAATCAACTTCTGAAAGCTGCATAAAAATCGAATTTCACTGAGTGACAATATTTCATCGCCATACTTCATACAACACATTGTAAACAAAAACTACTTCTTAAACTACATCCCAAGGAAAAATTTTGATTAAAAATTGTCAAATATTTAAGATTATGAAGTGTTATCCGATCTTCAGCATAAAATAAAAGTCAATGTGAGAGGATCAATAAAATAATAAGATAGTCAATCAGATCCCACGTTGTAAAGAAATAATACTTATCTATGGTTAAACGTACACAGGGTCAGTGCTCCAAGTTGCGAGTAAAACGGTCGCATTTGCGACCAGAAAATCGATTTTGCGACTAGAGATTATATTTAAGTCGCATTTTAGTGAGTGAAAAAAAATGGGCATCGAGTAAAATTTTGTAATCAGGATCGGAAGTCTGAATAAATATTTTTCAGTTTCGGTCAAAACAGCATTTGAAAGCAATCGAGATGGCGTTAAAACAAGGGTTAAAGCACTTTGGACTTAGTAAAAAGTAGAAGCCTCGGCCTAGTACATGTAACAAAGAAATTCAAGAATCACACGGAGAAAGTTCTGCATTTAAAGATGACGTAACTGTGACTAAAGAAAAATGCAAAAGTAAAGGAAGAACCCCAGTCCTAATGGCTGAAGGAATTTTCGTGGTTAATATACAGAGATTGCAAAATGTTTTGCAGAATTTGTGAGGCCAATCAGCCAGCAACATCCACCATTTCTGGACACCCATTGTCCGATTTCACCACGACCTGGTGTACATCTTTCAAATGTGGAAGTGTGACTATTCACGGTAACAGCAAGAGACACATCTTTGTCCGTGACTGCATTATTAGCAGTAAGTCGAGTGGGGCAACTGTTGCTGCTAATTTTCACAGACAATTACAAACTCAGGATGTAGTGTTCTTATTGATGCTGGTACTGATTGTTCAGCAAAAGATCCAACAAAAGTAGAAGTTCTTATTCGCATAAGCAGTGAAGGCCCACTTATTGAGGACTTTAAAGCAAATCTTTGTGTGGAACGCTGGGTTTTCTTCCCCAGAAGCGTACTGTAAAATATACAGGATGGCCCAATGCAATACGACTTTTGCCAGAGTAAATGCTTGACTTGTTAGCATCCAGCATGTTTCACAGCACATTTTTATTCAGTTTAAAAATAAAACAAACAATACGCATACATGGGTGTAGATTTTTTTCTTGAAAGATACATACATGCCAACTTTCCCGATTTGTGCGGGATTCTCCCGATTTGAAGCAGTTGAAAGGGCAAATCCCGATATCCCGATCGGGATTGCAAAAATACCCCGAAATCCCGATTTTCTAAAAATATCTCCCATTTTACGACAACAAACCCCCATTTCCAACCGGAATTTGAAATCCCGCGTCATTTGTGAACTGGCCAATCAGAAATCGGGACAATAGTCAGCCATTGCTGTTTACCTGTGTCGCATGGTATCGGGGTGATGTAATTTAATTTACCTGGTCTGCCTGTGTCGGGGTGCTTATTGGACAGTGCGAAGCATGTTTTGATAGTAATTAATCGGGAAGACGGATTTCAAATTGATATATCCTTTACACAAACGTGAATGACAACGATAATAGTGTCACCACCAAACAATCGGACATTCCCGATTTTTGCCTCTCGCTGACAGCATCCAAAATAAGCAATAAGGTACGTCAAATATATGTTTTTCCAACTATAATAATATAGGCTATCCGAATCTATCTGTCTATAGCGATGTATTACATAGTCTATATAGTGTAGTATTCAATAGACTTTGTGATGCGTAATTTGCACAAGTCTGTACTGAATTTTATATTAGCAAGTAGCCTTAATTTACAAGTAAAAACATATATTTTGATGTGTTTTTTTCCTGGTAATTTTTTCAGATGTCATGGGTGCAAAGGTTTTGTTCGCAAACTTCATAGCAGGGCAGATCACTCCTTTTCTGGTTGCAATGCAGATTGTTCCACCAGACTCTGCAAGCGCATGTTTACAGACAACCAAGATCGCCTTTGTAGTCGTACCTAAATGCATGTGTTTTAATTTAAATTTTGATATATAGACCAGCCAATGTGTATATGGTGTAAAAGGATGCAACTTTAAGTATTATTTGATAATATGTATGTGACTTGTTGGAGAGGATTTTTTGCTGAATAGATGCTTTTAATAAAATACTTATGAATATCTTTCAAAGTGGTTTTTTTTTTTTTTTTAGTTTTGTTAAAGTTAATGGTCAAACACACTTGATGTTGTGTTGATGTATGATACATGTGTAATGATTAGATTGATATTTTATTTGAAAAGACAAATATTTATTTTCATGGTAAAATGTTGTGAATTTTGAGCGTTGAAAAAAGGTCGTCGCGCGCAAAATCCCCCATGGGGATTTTCAAAAGTTGGCATGTATGAAGATATTCAAATTAAAAAAAAAATGTAGGTCTTATTTACAAAATCTTTTACCATGGCGAGTAGAAATTTTGAACATGGCGACTAGAAATTTGAAATTGGCGACCAGAAATATTTCTAGGTCGCCATTTTGCGACCTGATAGCAGATACGACTTGGAGCACTGAGGGTAGTGAACAACACAAAAGACATTATCTTTTGATGTTGTGAACTCTAATCTAAAGAACGGTGATGTGATTAGTTCTAAGTATTAAAACATCATCATGCAACTTTTTAGGCTATGCCATTGCACTAAAGAAATTCATTTTAATTCAGTCTAAACTAGCTTAATTACGCCATTTCATATAGCTTTGTAAACCTGTATAGCTAAATATTTATTAAGATTGTGCTGGACCTTCATGTAGCCTTGTACGGCTAGTCTATATACTAGGTCAGTCAGTAGGATGGTTCCAATCACACAATAGTAAATATGAATTTGTAAAATCAAAACTTTTAAAATTATGTACACTTTAATATGAATGCATTTTCATAACTTTGTAAGTTCAAATTAAAAAAAACCTCACTAGCTAGCTGAGGAAACGCGGGTTACGACAACCTGCCATTCATTTGCAAAGTTTAAATGTGACCATGTCGACAACTCTGTATGTATGTGAGGAAGTAAATGAGAGGAAAAAAATCTGTTAAATCACGTTCAAGCAATTACAGTTTTACCTGGACTTCAGTATTTTTTTTTCTTCGAGTCGAACAAAAACAACATGCCAGTTACCTCCCTTTGAAAATATAAATGTGAAACTATTGCCACCTGGGTAAATTTTATCCGGAAAAATAACGAGAGAGAGAGAGAGAGAGAGAGAGAGAGAGAGAGAGAGAGAGAGAGAGAGAGAGAGAGAGATTTTCTGTCAATTATTTCCCCCTCCTTTCATTTTTATTACATATGGTAACCACTGTCTCATACTTGATATATCGCGGTACAAGGCCTTCTGACAGCAATATCAATGCTATTCATCACGGACACGTACTCATGCGGAATACTTTCAAAATGTTAGAAATTCAACATGATAGTATAGTGAAAATATCCCAGAGATTATCGCGAGAGATCCTGTGTTTGTTATCAGAGGCGGATCCAGGAATGACGATTAATTTGTGTGTGTGTGTGTGTGTGGGGGGGGGGGTGTATTTATGAGGCAGGGGTCTGGGGGCCGTCTTGAGATCCCTAGTGGGTCCTGGGCAAGCCCTGGTGGGGCCCAGGTGGAATAGCCCCCGGAAGCTCTTGAATTTTACAGATTTATATAGGGCTTGAATTTGAAATATGTCTCCTGTGTACTCATTTTTACTATTTTCTCTCATTTATAAGAAGGTGAAATTAATAAAATGACGCAGATTATAAGGGGTTTTGGAAAAAATGTAAGTTCTCCCAATAAAAGTAATTCAGTAAATCAAAAGATTTTCTCATTTATTTTTTCGAGAGTGGAAGAAATTATTGTTTCTTTTATCATTTACATCTTTCTAAACAAAAAGCCACGATTTACCTTAAATTTGAAAATGTTAGGGGGGGGGGGGGGGGCGGACGACAGCCCCTCTTAAATCCGCCAATCGTTATATACAGGGCCATATTGAAAACTATAGCATTGTTGCTAAATACATATATGCCATCCTGGTTAATAAAGACTTTATACTATCACATTACTGTATACAAATAATACTTACTTACTGGATACTGTTAGTGATTGTTATCACATCAGTGCCGCTATGGTATCCCTCCATGTCACACGGTCTTTGGCTATATTTTCGGCCTCCTGATACATGTTAGGCCTGCAGTTGTAAAGTTTCTTGCCAGCGTGTCTCGCCATCTCTGCCGTTGTCATCCTTGTTTTCGTCTGCCTCCGACCGATGTAGGGTCCCATTATACAAATAATAACACGGACCTAATGTTTATAGAATTGGGGATGCTCTAGCTCAGAAAATCTGACGTGCGAACAGCGATATAAGGAAACCCGGCACACCAGAATAACAGAGTACACCCAGTACCACCATAATATATGTATAGAGGTAATAAATATTTAAATAAAAATAAATTGGGTTTTCAAAGTTAAATCGCGGACTTTCTTTAATGCATTAAATTATCACTACCTGTTTGCTACTTTAAAAAAAAAAAGGAAATAAAGACCGAAGAACCTGGTTGGCTTAGCCTTCAAGTAATATTCTACTTATTTTGTTAAATTGAGATATTGAAGGGGCATAAATAAGGCTCATTTGTAGTTGGTTGTGGTCTGTTTTATGTTCCCTGGTGGGCCCTGCGTAAATTATTGTTGGGGAAAAGAGGCGAAACTTCAGAAAGTATTGCGGTTTTACAAATATGCATTGTGGTCTATGTAAAAACAGTTTTCGTATGATGAATAATAGGGTTGTATATTTACCCCCCGCCCCCTTCCCTTTCGGAACATCTGAACTATTGACCTCGGACTAAGGTCTCAGTCAACAGTTCTAACCCACCTCGGGTCTGACAAAATGACTATTGCCCTCATACTCATTTAATAAATGTATATTATTATTATTTACTTCTCAAACATCTGTTGATGTGACAGCGCATCACTATCAAGTGCACAAACATGTGTTGCGATATCGAGATCAAATTCAGTGATGCCCTGCCAAAAAAACCTAATCTCTACCGAAGGTAAATTACACACAATTGCATGTTATGTGTTCGAATAGATCTGTGGTGTTTTTGGTGTGCGGAGTGAACAAAACAATTAACATTGGCAGCAGTGTGACTGTCTATGGCAGCAGTGTGACTGTCTATAGGTTTGGCCAAGTATTTGATATCTGGATTTAGTTATACGTCTACTTCAATGTCCAAATTCTAGCCGCTCCATTTCCATCATATAGTGGTCGAAGTCTATGAAAATCAAGGTCTGTTGATGAGATATGCTGTCTTCATCTGTTCCTGTAACTCTGTGTTGGCGTATTGTATCTTTTACTAATTGTTTCCAGGACATAATTATCTGGAAGCCACCCAGTTTAGCTGTATGACGTAAGGTAAGACACAAGGACTAAGCCCGTTTTGGGTTCGTACTGTGATATACCATAAATATAGAAAGGGGTGTAACTCTGACCCAGATTAAAAAAAAACCTAACCACTCGCTTCAATGGCTTGCATGCCAAATTTTGAGTCACAGGTTCTTAGAATATCTAAATTTGGCGTGCAAGTATAGTTGAAACATTAATCTATGCAAGGAAAACGACAAATTACGCATAGCGTGGGGGCCTACCTAGTTTAAGATTTTTTTTTAGGCATTAGAGTTTTTATCTGGGTCAGATCTCGAGTTAGACCCGGTACTGACTAAAACCCGGTCTCGGTCCCGGTCTTCGGTCTCGGTCCCGTGACTAAAACCCGGTCTTCGGTCCCGGTCCCAGGTACTTTTATTCGATAAAAACAAAATATATCAGGATATTTGAGCCCCATTCCTCAATAACTTAGGTATGACATCTCATGCCTGCATTCTGATAATAAATTGATCACATTATTTTCTTTCGTAAAATAATATGTGAAAACTCCGGGACCGGTGGGACCGAGAAATAAAAACAATGCTGAAACCCGGTCCCGGTCTCGACATTTTTTCTCAATAGCCGCTTTAATCTACCTTTTCATAAAAAAGATAAGGACGTGATACTCAATGGCATCCCTATGTATACATATATTTCTGATTTAGGCATAATCATGTTATTCGCTCCGCAAAAATGTCAGATTCTGTATATTTATACAGAAGATACCCTCTGACTTTAGATGATCTTCAAATCATCTATGGTATGTTTTTACTGTAATATTATGTGGTAACTATATTTATTGTGAATAGTTATATACGTATATGTACAAACATACATGTATTAATTATGCCGCACAAAAACTGTAAGTTTCCTATTTTCAAAATATCTTACATTTCAAAGTGCATAAATTTGACATAAACTGACAAATTTACAAACAATGAAATCTACATTTATAAATATGCAAGACATACATGTAAATTCATTTCAGAAATAAATTTCAGTTTTGAAAATACAAATAGGCCTACTGTTAGCGCTTCAAGAAAAGTATGCCAGCCTGAAGCATTTTATACCCTCGTGTATTTTTACTAACCATTCAAAAGTTATGTCTAAGGTTAAAGATTTTCAAAAGTAGGTCAAATTTGAAAGGTGAAGAATTGCATGTAAGAAAGTCTTGTCACAAGGAGTACACATGTGAAATATATGAAAACCCTATCAACATGGATTCAAAAGTTATGCCGAAGGTTCAAGTTTTTACTGACAAACAGACGGATGGACCAAAGACTATATAAATGCGCCCCGAATATCCGATTACGGGGATATAACATTTGCTTTTCAAAAGCATCATTCTTGTATTCAGAATCTTTCTGGAAAGGGGCGGGGGAGGGGGTTGTTGACAAGAGTGCACATTAATTTTGTTTCGCTATCAACAACAAGTATTCATCATGTTTCAAAAATTATAATAAAATTTAAGGACAATATTTGTTTTGGTTTTTTTTTCCATATCACTAATGAAAATAATTTTTAAAGTACTTCATACATCGTACATTCTGGACTCATATTTTGCACGTGCACTCTACTTTGTATTATTCTAATATTTACATCGAGGCTTTTCTTCCCCGATTAAAACAACTAATATAACATCATATAATTTAACAAATTAATGCGATTCTTACGATACACTCGTAAATGAGAGAGAGAGAGAGAGAGAGAGAGAGAGAGAGAGAGAGAGAGAGAGAGAATTAATTTTGTAAAAACTACATCCAACAGTAAATTACGAACAAATACACCAGGATAAGTACATATATATTATTTCTCTTCTACACTCTTATCTTTTTATAAAAATGTAATGTAACGCGTTCATTTGGGAGAAAAAAAGTCACGTAGTTGAGTTCGATTTTGACATAGAAAGGAAAATTGAATAAAACACAAACATACAATAAATCAGAAACATACATGTGCATACAAAGGAATGTTATTGAATATAACACTCTTATCTTTTTTTTAAATAAAAAAGTAGATTCAAGCGGCTATTTAGGAAAAATAAAAAATGTAGCTCGACCGGGACCGGCTTTTAGCACTGTATTTACTTCACGGTCACACCGGTCCCGGAGTTTTCACATATTATTTTACGAAAGACGACAATAATATTATCAATCAACTATCAGAATGCAGGCATGATATGTCATATCTAAATTAACGAGAAATTGGGGCTGAAATATTCTGATGTATTCTGTTTTTATCGAATAAAAAAATCTGGGACCGGGACCGAAGACCGGGTTTTAGTCACGGGACCGAGACCGAAGACCGGGACCGAGACCGGGTTTTAGTCAGTACCGTTAGACCCCTTTCTATATTTATGGTATCATAGAGTGCGGGTTCAAAACGGGCTTAGTCCCCTGTAAGGTAAGATAAATGTAAGAAATAGTACTTTTCTAGAACAGATCACGTGTCTTTCGTTTATTCCCAGGTTTGGGTATTGGTCGGCATGTGTACATATTCGATACCTGCATAAAATCTTTGGGATCAAAGTTCGAAATTTCGAGACACCCACCTTCGCTAGCCTAGGATTTTGATACCATATTCTTCTTATAAATGCAAGTTAATGGATAATTGATTATATTACTCAAAATATCAACTTTTTCATTGGTCATCTCAGTATGTCTTCACAAATTCAATGTTACAAGTGTGAGACAAATTAATCCATACCAACAGAGTGGCGCAAGTTGAATTAAACAAATGCAGTGGCGCATCTAAATGGTTTACGAGGTTGGTTGAATTGGGGGGAGGGATGAAGGGGGTAATTATTTTCTTTTCATCATTAATTTTGCTATCATTATTATTACATGTATTTTGTAAAAAGTCTGCAAGTTTAGGGGCTGAGGTCTTTTCCCGTTTGGGGCGGAAAATGTACCACTTTTGCCCCCCCCCCCCCCTCTTCCACCTCCCACCTTTGAAAAAGTGTACCGGATCCGCTCTCTGTTCAGCTAATACGTGAGAACGCGTACACTGGGGGTTTAATCCTAGTCTGTTGGAGAGGATGAACAGAGCGAAAACGTGTATAATTATAAATAAATAATAATAACATGCTCGATTCTTCCTAGACTGTGAAATAATGAAAATTTTCATTTTAGGTCGCTGAACATAACACGGCATTAGTCTGGTATTGATCAGAGGGAACATTTTCGTGATATAATAAAGTGTTAAGGTATATTTATTTTCATGCATTGTGTTTTACAATACCATTTCCAATAAGGATATATCAATTGCTACAAAACAACAACTGCCCCCGGAGGTGAGTACATATATGCGGTGTTATCTGTCAACAAGTTTCTTATCGGCTGTCCTCAAAGGACAACTTTAGGACAATTGAAGACAATTTTTTGAATAATCTTTTAAAATATTTTTTTTTTAAATTAATTTCTTTATTTTCACTTTAGACATCGTGATATAATACACGACATTGTTATACAGCGTGTATGGTTCAGCGGTTCGTTAATAAACATTGGGGCACTTGTTCGATGAAAGGTGTTTAGAAAATTAAACGAATGATACACAACGGACAAGATTCGAATTAGGAAACCTCTTTTCTATTCCACATTATATTTATAATAATATTTGAAACAAAATCAATTGTCAACAGAAAAAAAAAAATCGCAACACGTTATCGTCGATATCAGCCACTTAATAACCAACTACACGTACCGAAAGTTATCTATCTTAACAAATGTTTTGGTATTTTATTCTTATATCTATTCTAAATATTTTTTTGATTTACAATTGTTTGTTGTTTCTTCTTTACGTCAATGAAATATATAATGTGCTTGTATTTGTGCTACAGATTGTACACTTACGCTCCGCTGGATCCGCCACTGCAAACATTTATCCTTAGTGTATAATTATTCAAATGTACTCGGTATTGCCTTCTTGAACTTTTCTTAATTTTCTGTTATGACGATGCCAGTACTTCAAGTTGTGTGCTACATGTACAGGTATATACAGGGGCGGATCCAGGAGAATAAAGGCGTATCCGGACCACGGAAAGAGACTCGGCGCATGTACTATAATGAACAAAAGAAATCCAAAAGCCGTAAAATCGATTAGTACATTTACATTTGTACATTTACATTTGTGCTCCCGGAAATTTCACAAAGGGAGGAGACTTTAAATAAGCACCTGCTTTGCACAAGGATGACCACTAACTTCAACATAATATCGGATAATTTGATTTTTAAACGAAGATTTTCGATGCTAAATTATAATAGATATTGTTATTGATCCGAGAATACACACCCACCCCGGCCCTGTATCAGATGCCTTATGATACATGTATCTTTGATATTTGAAACAGGATACGACATTTTTATCGGAATTGCAGGGATTTGATGCGAGCGATTTCTAAATGGTTTTTTACAAGATGACCCCCATTCTTTGTCCCGTTTTTATACGGTTGAAGTTTTTGTGTTGAGAAATTTTCTGAAATCATATTACTAGATATAATCTCCTTCTTTTGGATGAAATTTTTTAACTCCCCTCCCTAATTTGTTTTTAGCCATAAGGGTCGGAGGGGAGGGAGGGATGTTATAGTACCCCCCCCCCCCTTTCAATAGAAAATTCTATTTAAGATCCCAACTGCTTCTTGAATCAATTTCTGGATCCGTTCCTGTTTTGTTGGAGTACAATCCTCAAAATGGCTGGAATACTACGGACAAGTCCCAATTACATGTATAGGGGTAATACTTATCCTTGATAAAATATTTTGACACCAAGCGTGATCTCCGTGTTCAGTAAGTATCTGTTGATATTTGATACTGCGTATTTATGTTGATCAAGCATGTTAAAAGGCGAGAGGAACAATGGGGGTTTTAAATACCGCTGGCACGATTTAAATGACAACTCCATATGTTCCTATAATCTCTAACTTAAAGTTCATGTGCTCCTCAAACCTATATCTATTATAAGAACATTCTGAATTGCAATGTATCAGAGTATTACAATCAGATACTAATAGACCTTTTCCTCCCGAGTACAATACGAGTTTTAAATCTGATCGGAGTAATATATCTAATTTAAAGTTACGTGAATGACTTATTGTTTTATTAGTCTTTGTACAATTAGAAACAACTTAGAAACAATTAAGATTTTGACTTTAAAATACACTTTGCGAAAGGTTACAAACATCAAACGTATTCAATATTTAAAAAAAAAGTTAGAAGGCTGTAAATTAAAGCCGGACATTGCGCACGACATAATTTAAAACGGCCTGAAACAGGTAAGGGTCATACATTTTTATTTTTCTATTGATAATATGTAATAACTAGCTTACCAGCGCAAAATGTTGTAATTTTTCAACTTCCGTGACGTGTACACGTATTTACTATCTAAAGAGAATAACAATATAATAAAAATCAAATATTTTGATCCGCTCACCTTCTGTCGCTACAAAAAATTGTGATCTTAGTTGAGTTGGGTCAAAAGATTTAACTCTAATTAGATTGAAAATAATAATATAATGTTAGTAATAATAATAATAATGTCGATAAAGTTGGGTTACATGTGTATCTTAAGGATTTTTTTTTTCGATGAGAGAGAGAGAGAGAGAGAGCGCCTTATATTACTTTCCACCTCATCTATCGGAAGATAGACGTCAATGCTCTTCAATTTTAAACACAGTGACGTGTCAAATTAAAGCTCGCGTGAAACAGAAAAACGCCTCTATATTTCGATCCAAATGTTGACCATTTCTAATCCAAGTTTAATTAAAACAAAATCACGAGAATAGTCATTAGTTGCTTACCATATTCTTGGAATAATTCTTTAATTTTTCGTTCAACTGTTGCAGAGAGCCGGTGAGTTGAACGTAAAAACAATGTAATGACATTGACATCGATTATCGGTTTATAGAGAATTACTTTGCTGAAAAAGTACTCAGTCTGGCATTCGAATCATCATATGTAGGAGAAATGTGTTTAAACATTTTTTTCTGTAGAAATGTTCAGCTTGGCACATAGATGTATTTTCTACAAAGGTTGTTTTCAAAGAAACACATACACGCCTGTCAAACATCATTTTGAAAATGAACTTATATGTTTATTAGAAACCATTGTATTTGGGGATTCTCAGCATTTCTCACATACATGTACTTTGTCACGATTCAAGAACTGAAATATTCTTGCTTGCGTTGAGGGCAATACGGTTACAGACGGAACAGAATCTAGCGATTTATGAACGGAACACTTTGTGAACGGAGGGCTTGAACACAACGGCACGCATTGTAAACGGAACGTTCCGGCACGCATTTTTGTGAACGGAACGGCACACTTTGTGTACCGAACGGAGCGCTTTGTGAACGGAACGGTTTGAAAGTGGAACGCTTTTGATTCATTTGTATATGTTTAAGAGTGTGTGTAATTTGGCCTTCATACCACATTAAATATAATTGATATGAAAACATGCGACACACCGCTTACCCTCTGAATGCTCTTTTCCAACTCTTGTGCATTTGCCCCCATTTCATTGAAGCTTCAACCTACCTTGACTATATGCCCATTGATTATTTGTCAGTTCCCTAACTGTCGGGAAGAGTGAAAATTAGGATTTCGATTCTGCGCCAAGAATTGTCAGTCACATGACCTACCGCTGTAGTCATATATCATACACACCACAGTTACTGTTCTTGTTTGTTTTTTACTTTATAATTGCAGGTCTAATTTCTATTTACACCTTCCTTCGCCCAATTATAGCACCCATCACAAAAACAAATCTGAATACGGGACACATTGCGTTCATGCTTTGGATAAAGAAAAAACAACAAAAAGGAACAACTGTCCTCAAAGGGAACCAAAATGGCGACAAAGAACATTGTGATGAGTTTTCAGTTACGCGAGGGAATCCGAATGGATGAAGGTTTGTTTGCGGAAGACGTGACGTTTATCGATAACGTATTGAACATCCGGTACGCAGGATTATATAACTAGGCTTGCTCAAAAGTCTTCATGTTATTAAAGGATTAAACATTCTTTTTGAAGAATTTATCGATGTGTAAACTCTGGACATTTTACTCACAAGCTGAATAAAAGTGCGAAGCACTTTTATGTTAAGTTTGTGAATAAAATTTCCAGAGTTTACACGTCGATAAATTTTTCAAAAAGAATAAAAAATTTGAATAATATAGTTTTTACGCGCTATGTAGCCTATGTTATATGTTTTCAGGCGTGTATGAATACATCGCGTTTTTTGGATTTATTGATGTGTAAATTCTCATTTAGATTTATTTTTGTCCAATCAAAACAATTGTAATATTATGTTGTTTTACAAACATTTGCTGTCTATATGATGTCGATGATACTTTCATTCGCTTCCCGATTTTATCCGACATCACGCATCTCTGTGCTGGGTATTTTTCTTATAACATTTCTCCTTTAAATTATCTGGGGTTTTGTTTCGACATATCCTATTTATTTTACTAATA
Organism: Ostrea edulis; assembly: GCF_947568905.1. Lineage (NCBI taxonomy): Eukaryota > Metazoa > Mollusca > Bivalvia > Ostreida > Ostreidae > Ostrea > Ostrea edulis. The sequence goes on from NC_079171.1 coordinate 35,597,001, forward strand.
AAAACATAATTTTATTTTTCATTTGCAACATTTAAAATTTTTTTTGTAACAAGCTGTTAGATAATAGCCCTCCAGAGCAAATGTTTTCTTGTAAAACCCGACTTCAAATTATAGATTATCTTATCTTATCGTAAGCGTTGTTAGATTTGTATCAAATTTGCACCACCCCACCCCCCGCAATTTTGAAATTTCTGAACGCACCACCTGTCTGCATCTGACGACGTACTATTTCTTCTGCTTATACATAGATGTGTTAAAGACCATCAGGAGCATGCCAGGCCTGTGTTTGGAGGGAGAACTAAATTCCATGGAGAATAAAACGGTATCGCCGGGGACATACGTCCTCTTATCGACTAATCAGAGCGGCAAGTAAGTTGAAATTACTATATGACGTCACAACGAAAATACTTGAATCCATGGGGGTGACACTATTGTACATTCCTAAATCTACGCGAGGAATTTATTATCGCGTAATTTTGCGAGAGCCATCACTCGCGAAATAAAAGTACTCGCTTTAAATTTTCTGTTGCTAAAATAAATGTAAGAACTCTTGATTAACAGACGACACGCGAGTTCATGTTCGCGCGATTTGGTGTATACAGGTCATTTCGCCATATTAAGATAAAAAATCTACTGTAAACACTAATTTGTATGTGTTGTGGAAAAGAAGTAGGTTCCCCGGAAGTCTAATTTAATCCTAATTTTGTGTGCATAAAGTTCTTGGTAAATGAGTAATATAACATAAATCAATTCCACATACATGTATATAGGACTCTTAACGCAGGTAGTGCCTGTTCTTTCGCTAAGTGCCCGGTATTAAAAGTAAAAGTAAGGGTATTTTGAAAAAAACGGAGGTCCCATGACAATGGTAGTTGTTGACAAGATAAGAACCATTACTGTTACGGCCATGAGCGCTATTTATTGGTTAACATTTTAGGCACTTCACCTAAACTTCGAGTACCCCCCCCCCTAAAAAAAAAGAAGAGCAAAACCGACTACTCATAATCTTGCCAGTGAATACTGAATATATGATGTATGCAAATGACATCACATACCCATTTCGGTTGATATGACCTAATTTTTTTCATTAAATGTTCGAGTAGCAATCGTGACTCTATATATAAACTTTGTAGTCTTTTAATGGTTTTAATTGACGCATGCGCCCCATGTTGTCTATTTCAATGAGTGGCTAATTATCAACATATTTGATAATTTCTACGAAACAAAATTACCTCATGTGATGCGATATTCAAGTCAATTTATAATCTGTTTTATAATAATAGAATATCAAGTTTAGATTTTAACTATTTCAACATAGAAATTACGGAATTTACATAGAAAGAACAGACACAGGCAAAAAATATCTGTGTGGGATTGTTGTCGGACTTCCGTCTTTCTGATTGTCCTGTGGATATCTTCCGTCAGACTTCTCCGACGATCAATCCCATAACCACAGATCGCTCTTACTGGTCAATTTAATTTTATGAGTTTCAATATGAACAACAGCATTTTGACAATCTTTTGATAAAGGCCATTTAATACGCAACATAATATTGTAAAAAGTCTTAAATCAAAGGCTCCACGGAAATCTCCTGTGAAGTTCTGGTTAGTTTCAATTCCATTCCGTTAATGCAAAGGATATCTTCTCTCTATCCAGTTTAATGTCCGAATAAGGAAAGTTGTAGGGTAAAATTTTCCAGCAGTAGTAAAAATCGCACCGGCAAAGCATATCACAAATTCTTACAATGTATTTTTTTAGCATCCACTAGAAACTTGTTACCAGGACTTCATTAACCCCCAATTTACAGTGACGATATAGTGTATGAAAGCTAATTTGATATTATTTGTATTTTAGTCACGTGGTGGTCCATTGCTATGACAATGGTATGATAACAGTTGACGTTCAGCAGTTCTTCCCAGAAGTCACCAAGGACCCCCTTCACGACGAAATCACGGTGAGGATGGAGCTTAATAGATAAGCCTATGATGTTAGATATCGCTGTTAAAGTTTAAAGTGGTTCATAAGAAATAAATTCCATTTCCAACAATACATGAGGACATGATCCGCAAAGTTTATGCAAGCATACTTCATGACAAGTATGTAATTGTCAAGCACTACAGTTCATATTCTCATGAAAATAGAAATTATTTCTTATATTTACATCATACAGTCATTTATGTCGGAATTCCTAGTCGTTGAAATAAACGCACTATATTTATCAAAATTCATACGCGCACTATTTATAACTACATCTCATTAATGAGAAAATGGCTATCATTACAGTTGATAAAAATACCAAAGGGAAATACTATAGAAAAACAAAGTTTTTCTGTGCTTGGCTTGGCTGTAAACTTGTAACAGTATCGACCATTTCTAAACAAACAGCAGAATACAGAGCGCAAATAACAATAACATTCCCCTAAAGGTTTCCATTTAAGGATGTTCTCTATATCGTTATAATGGTTGACTTCTTTTTAAACCATGGATGAAAATATAGATATCAGCAATATATGTCTATTCGAACGTTTAGAATTGCCAAACCGAGTAGCTCAGTAGGTTAGAGGGAGAAAAAAGCCACATCGACTGATGAACTGAAGATCGCCCGCTGAAAACCAGCAGGAGTTTGAATTCTTTGTCAGATTACTTTCTACCACAACTGCATTTTTTGACTAAATAAAGTAACTTTCATTTTCAAAATATTGCTGCATAGAACCTCCACTTTTCACCCGTATCAAATTTCTCTGGTGTAGAGTACCTCCTTAAAGGGACTGGTTCACGATTCCCCCCATTTTGTTTTTCAAAAAAGTGAATCAGTTTCTATAAAACAAAATTAAGATTCCAAAGGTTTATGCATAGAGTAAATTTAGTATGGGCTGTATTCTCAGTATTCCATCTGCTGTCTGCAGTAGGAACTCTCTGAAACTCGATATCAACAGTTACTTGATACACAGTGGAAACTGTCGTGTGTCCGTTGTGAATGAAGCAAGCAGTTACTATCCACAAGCGTCGTTATATTGCGTCCAATTGTCAACTAACGGGTCTCGGTTGGTTTTACCCATGATGACAGAAATTACAAGATTCATAAGGCTCAATTAAGCTTTGCGAACAGTAAGGATATCACATGAATGAGATCCATGACACCTGTCCGAGTTTTGTTTTTTATTTGAGCAGTCAAAATTTGAGTAAAATCTCAGGCTTACGTCCAAGTTTCAACTTCATGTGTTTTTGTGTATGTCCAGGGGACCGTGTTTGTCCTACTCTTAATTTTGTATTCTTTATAGGAGTTATGTAATTACTGATTGTTATCTCTACCTTTTTTATCATATTGAGATTTAACGAAAGTTTCTATAAAACACAGATTTATCAGTCAATAGAAACGTATCTCCACCACACAGACTTACGACGTAAATGTATGTATAATAATACCAGAAGCCCGGATTAAATTTTCTCTTCTATTGCTCTATTTGTAATGATACCACAATATTCCACGTGCTGTGGGGGCATTTCAAGATCCTTATTTATTTGTTAATGTATTGAGATTATCTATTGGCACATGAGAGTAACATTGTGAAAACAAAATACACGGCGGGTGTGACCGGTCGATAGGGGATACTTACTCCTCCCAGGTACCTGATCCCACCTCTGGTGTGTCCAGGAGCCGTCTTTGCCCAACTATCTATTTTGAACCCTCTATAGAGTTGTGGGATTGAATCACTTCGTTATATTCACCTTTTTTATTGACGAAATTTATTTTATATATGTATATAGAAATATAGACATTGCAATTTAAGTTAATGGAACTATAAATCACTGTTGACTAGGTGAATGCCAACCTTCGAATTCAGCACCTCTACTCACAGAATTTCTTAAATCACAAGTGTTTGACAATATCCAAATCAATTGAAGAATCGTTTTGTGACATGTTATTGCACCATCACATTATGTATTACATAATTTGATAAGAGGATCGTTATGCAACTTACAGATGTTTACAACTTATGCTTCCAACAATCTATTAGTAATGAATACGGTTACATCATGACTTTAAGCTATAACGAAAATCATCAATACTATGCATCAACTATATTGCTTCTACAAATAATTGGGTTTCTGTTTTTAGACTGCAAAGCAGTTGGAAATGCGTATACGCGATTCCCTCGGGGACCTCTGCAAGTTCAGCAGATGGTAAGTTATGCAATAGAAAATTCACCTTCCTAGGTTCACATTCTCCGCTGATCGCTGTTTAATTGGAATTAAGATCTAATCCCCGTTTGAGTATTGCTTGATTAGAACTAACATGAAGTCCCCGGTTGAAAGCTGTTTAATTAGAAAAAGTGAAGATAACGATTCTAGGACGGATCCATTGATTGATTGATTGAGTGAATATTGTTTAACGTCCCCATAACAATAATATGTATAATAAATTCCTTATTTAGACAGGATAGCACAATTAGTACAAATCACTAGTTTACATTGTGGTCCCTCTCGAGATTATTTGACTCATATGGAGCCGTCACCATTGCCGGTGAAGGGCTGCAACATTTCGGGCTATGTTCGGCGGATATGACTTTTAAGCAGGGAGGAATCGTTATCGTGCCATACCTGCTGTGACATGGGACCTCGGTTTTTGCGGTCTCATCCGAAGGACTATCCCATTAAGTCGCCTTCTACGACAAGCAGGGAGTACTGAGGACCTATTCTAACCCGGATCCCCATGGGACAGGACGGGTCCACACTAGTCGCATCTTTTTAATATTACATATATGAAAGTTGAAGAGAACGAATAGTGGACTTTTGCGAGAAGGGCTGACTTTTACAGTCAACGGCTGACTTTGACACAAGCATAAAATACGGAAACCTTTTCGTGACATATCTGTACATACATGAATAAGTGAAGAACCTATGCGTTGTACAGAAATGTTAGTTGTCCAAAGAGTACCGAGTTGTCCCGGTTCATTTCCATACTCGTACTGTTTCTGGAGCAGTAAAGTCTATATGACCTAATATCGCCACATATTCCTCCTGCACCCCCGCTCCCATGGGGATCCGGGTTAGAAAAGGTCCTCAGTACCCCTTGCTGCGACTAAATAGCGCGGTCCTTCGGACGAGACCGCAAAAACCGAGGTCCCGTGTCACAGCAGATGTGGCACGATAAAGATTCCTCCTGCTGAAAGGCCATAAGCGCCGAACATAGGCCTAAATTTTGCAGCCGTTCACCGGCAGTGGTGACGTCTCCATATGAGTGAAACATTCTGGAGAGGGACGTTAAACAATATCCAATCAATCATGCACCCCCGGAGCCTTAAGGATGGAGCAAAAATTGATCAAAGTTAAAGCATCTTCCCTATAACCTTATAGGGTTCACGGTGGGTGTGACCGGTCAACAGGGGATGCTTACTCCTCCTAGGCACCTGATCCCACCTCTGGTGTGTCCAGGGGTCCGTGTTTGCCCAACTATCTATTTTGTATTGCTTATAGGAGTTATGAGATTGACCACTGTTCTTTATCTTCACCTTTCATCTGTAAAAAAAAAACAACCCCAAACTAAATGCATAGATCTAGGCCTCTACCGAAATAGTAAATTTTATGATCTCCGGGGTAGACGTACTGATTCCAAGGCAGGGCCAAACTTGGTATATATAATGGTTATGTGTAAACCATTTGTGAATGTTATTGATAGCATATATCTTCTTTAATGCTTTGCTGTGGGCCTCTTGTTAGTTAGATATTTTAGATGAAATAATTCCAGTTCCATCCCCGCTAAGTTCTGTTTTATATGTCAGTATTGAAAAGATTAATCGGGGACGTGGACCAGACTGATGACTTTCATAACGCACTAGGATTACTTTTTAATATTTACGTCCAATATTCGTGTTTATTATAAATGAAGACCGAATACGTACTTTATATTGGATAGAATAAATAGATATAAAAATCAACGGGGTTCGCATTGACTGCTACGTAATATGGCTATCTATAAAAACGAAATCATTTGAAGTTGCGAGTTTTCGGCTCACATGGGGATTTGATAAATGTTTGAACAAAAATATACTGGGAAAATATGCTAGGAATGTTTTGATATTATGATGCAAGAATACAGCGACCTGCTCCGTCAATCGAAGATTCTTATAGGGGTGCATCTGGAGCTCTCTGGTATGACGAAATATTTTTCAAGAGAGCTACAGATCTGCATTAGTGCAGATGTATATGTCATTCCGAATTATCGGTACGATTAGCATGCACTGTGTTGTATCTGTGTGTTTGATTAAATAAATCTGTATAACGACTTCATACATTTTTATGATAAAAGAAAACGCAAAGCTCTTGCATAATAAACTTACATATACATTCGATTTATCATGTTGCGATGACTTTTTGTAAAGTTTGAACATTAATCAATTCATCTGTGCGAGTACACTTACAATGTATGCATGCGCATGCATGCAAAAATGAAATGGATTGTTTTTATTGTTTAATAATTGTCAGATAAATGAAAGAAGTTCAGGTGGTTTAAGACCTAACAGGCGTTAATAATTAGCATTTCGCAAATTCTATGGTCGTTATAACGATCTAGTTCGTCAATACAACTTATCATTGGGTCAAATGCTGTCTGACGTGTTCCATACCGATTGTTAAGCCGTTGTTGGAACACTGATTTTGACTGCGGATAACTCCATTTACCTGAACAGAATATAGGGCTCACAGCGGGTGTGACCGGTCGACAGGGGATGCTTACTCCTCCTAGGCACCTGATCCCACCTCTGGTGTGTCCAAGGGTCCGTGTTTGCCCAACTATCTATTTTGTATTGCTTGTAGGAGTTATGAGATTGATCATTGTTCGTTGTAACATACAGTGATCTGAACACGCTTACCGTTGCTTAGAAAAATACTACCATATCACTAGAAACGCTACATGTGGCTGTCTAGCGAAGCAGTACAAATTCATTACATACTGTTCGCTACACTTCCTACGCTCGGGAAAGCTTCGTTCCGAAGCTTAGTATGGATCTTCTCCGATTGTTTGGCGCTTCTTCGGCAAAGACCTCCGCCCTTCACGACGACAACCACCGTCGTCCGTATATGGACACAAAGTCCCAGAGATACTCTATCTCAAGCAGGTCTCCCACCAAACATCAGTCACTACCCTGCCACGATTTTGTAACGTGCAGTGATTTGAACACGCCCGCCTTTGCTTTTGCGTGATCAAGAGAAATCACCCCCCCCCAATCTAGCTAAATAGCGAGGCAGTAGAAGTTCCCTGTATAAATGTTAACAAGTCAATATTACATAAATTTAACGATATTGTGCTTCCATACCATACGCAGGCTTAAATGTCCAAATGAGCCGTTGACTGTGAAAGTCAGTCGTTCTCGCAAAAGTCCAGTGATATATCTCATACAGATATATGTAACTGCTATAAGGAATACGAAATAGATAGTTGGGCAAGCACGGTTCCCTGGATATACCATACCGGAGGTAGGATATGTGGCCATAGAAGAGTAAGTATCCCTTGTCGACCGGTCGCACCCGCTGTGAGCTCTATATCTTGATGAGATAAACTTACTCCGTAGTCAAAATCAGTGTGTAAAGAACGGTCTCAATATAAGGCTCACGGCGGGTTCAAAGGCCGTAAGCGCCGAACATAGACCTGAATTTTGCAGCCCTTCACCGGCAATGTTGACGTCTCCATATGCGTGAACAATTCTTGAGTGGAACGTTAAAATGTACGCAACCAACTACAACTGTTTTGTTAAACTATATGTACATGTTTTTTCTTTTGGATTGATAAACCCTCTATGAATGACTTCTCCGTATGAGTAAAATATTCACAATGGTAGAAATTACATGTGAATATTTACAGTTACCATAAACCTTTTATGTGGAATTTACATACTTAGACGGTAAGTAATGTAGCATTAATTGTGATACAGAGTTGGTTTAATAGTCAACTAACTTATTTGAAGCGAACAGCAGTGTCACCTAAGTGCACATTAGAACCGACTGAAGCTACAAGTCAATTTCCAGACATGAATTATGAAGGACTGCTCCGATATTCTGTGAGGGCGTCAGTCCAAATATTCAGCTGAGCTGAATCTCAGCCGAAATTACTATATGTTATTTTTCTATCGGTATACCAGTATTACATGGATATTTCTTCTGCTTTTCATCAGTTTGCCGGGAATGATAAAACGAGGGGAGATAACTCCATACTTCTCGTCGGGAAATGATGCATTGTTCGAATACGAAAACATTGAACTGGTCTTCGAAAAGGACTCGAAATGGCAAAATATCAAAATTTACCACAATCCTGATGTTGGAAACTTTCTGTGCTTAGACGATGATATTAGTGAGTAGATATACAGGAGCTCTCTCTCTCTCTCTCTCTCTCTCTCTCTCTCTCTCTCTCTCTCTCTCTCTCATATATATGTAAAGTAATTATAAAGCTCCGTGTTATCAAATAATGATAAAATATGTAGTATGCTGTATCTAACATTGTCATATCAAAACATCTGATAAACACAAGTTTTGATTGGCTAATTTTAATGTCTGATGACTGGTATTTATAGATTTATAAATATTGAGACATATCCATCCTGAACTTGTTGCATGGTAAATCGGACTGACCTACTAATAAACTGACATACGAGTTTACATATTCATACTAGTTCACATAATGATCCTAGTTTACATGTAGTTTCTCGCACACTAAATAGTGACTGATTATTTCCCAGTGATTGGTGAGAGCGACCTTATTTACACCGAGACATTACTAGGCGTCACACGTAACGATTTCCGGGATAAGACGGTGTTGATTCTCGGTGGTGGAGACGGTGGGTTGTTGTATGAACTGCTGAAGCAGAAACCAACACACGTTCTGATGGTGGAGGTAATGTTGATGATTTCAATTTGTGTTTCCCAGAGATTCTGTGTCGCTAAGAATTACATGTACATCCATTTCAAAAATCAATGTTATTGTCTGTTAGTCCGATTTTCTTTGTTTGACCCGCATTTTATTGTATATATGTAAACACTTTTCTTGTACCATTCCATGGTTTGAGTAAACACAATTGAAATGTACTGATCATTACGTCATTATTGACTTGTGGCGGTAAGCTGATAATGAAATGTACTGATCATTACTTCATTATTGACTGGTGGCGGTACGCTGACATTCTCTACCCAGAGTTCCGTGCCCTCCTCGCACTGCACCTCTGTCAACGGCTTTTTAAAGAAATCTTGTAAAAGTTTGTAATATCCAACATTTATGTTTTCGACTAAATATTTATTCATACTATGAAATGTTTTTGGTGCAATAAAATTGATGCTTACTGTAAATTGTTTAAAATCGCCGTTTTCTGATCCTAAATTTCGAACTACTTCGTAATATGCGTATGAATGTAGGACATCCACGTGGTGAAGATTTGAAAGTAAACATAAAATGAAAAGTAAGAAAGGCTGTAAAAATACGATAAAACTTGTGAAATAAGAGACAAACAGTTAAATGGTAAATATGTACTTATCAAAGTGCCAGTGGGCTAAAGCCTGATGTCATTACCTGTTACCAAAACTTTTAAAGGGAAAGGAAACCGAGAATTATTGTTTATATAATGTGATTATATTGTCTCGTGATTCCAAGCGTTGACAGAGGTGTATCAATCTCTCACCAGAGGGCGTTACGCTACGCTCCACAACACCTCTGTTATCGAATTTTGTAAAACAGAGCGTCTTTGAATATAAAATAAATCTGCATCATTTTCATAAATAAAACATAAATTTATGAGTTAAAAACACATTGGTAGGTATCGAAACGCTGTATTACATGTACGTTAGAGCAACCTCCATATTTATAGAACTATTTTGTCTTGTCGAATGTATTAATTTCAATATTACTTCGTAACTATGGACTCTACATTAGAAAAACTAGCGAGATTATAATGATGAAAATTTGACATTACACAAAGAACAGAAACGTGTCTTTCTGTTGGAGTCAAAGACGCCATTTTGTCCGTGCGAGATCATGTGGTTAGCCGAACTATTTATCAGACGATAACAGAGGTGTATGTGAAACTTGCGTAATGCGCCCTCTGGTGAGAAAATGGGTAAGCTGATAGTGGAATGTATTGATTATTACGTCATTATTGACTGGTGGCAGAAAGCTGATGTACTGATCATTACGTCATTATTGACTGGTGGCGGTCAGCTGACTGTTAGGGCGCTCTATTCACCGTCAGGAGTTCCCTTGTTGGATATTCAACCCCTGCCGTCGTGTCAAAGCTCAGAAGACTTCAAATAGATATGAACTGTTTTTCTCTCCAAGCGCCCGGCAGTAGAAGCCAAGTCACAGGTCTTTTGGGTATGGCCTCAAAAACAAAGATTTGTCTTATGCATGGTTTTAATCACCGATTCAATATCTATGACACTACATCTAGTATTGGATACGCTCCTGTATCAGTGGGAAAAAATCTGAAATGAGACGGAAAACAGGTCAGAATTACTCATCGTTCGGAAACTAACCTCAAAAGTTGCCAACAATCTTTTTTCGCGAGTAGTTTTCTCTTGCAGAACATGTAGTACGCTTGTAAACATGTATCAAATCGTGGTTTGCACGCGTACAACTCCTTGCGAATGAGGATTTGGCTACGAATAAAGGAAGCTAAATAATTCTATTATTATGAATACTCATTTTGTGTATGCAATACGGGAATATTCTTTCCATACATACATACATAACATTAACGTGTTTTTACAATAAAAGGGAGAAAATCCACCAAACTACATGTACCTGTGTGATGTTTTATTTTTGAAGGGTAGCATATGAGATAATGTTTTACCTATAGATGAGAATAGGATCACCATTGATATTGTTTTACTTGTAGATTGACGAGGAAGTTGTGAAAGCATGCAGGACGCACATGCGCAGAGTGTGCGAATCGGCAATGGATTCGTTGGAAGGACCAAACTACAAGGTTCTATATATCTAAGATTGACTGAATGCCGTGATGTATTTAAAAAAAAAAAATCATAGGACATTTCATTTACCGAGGATTGATATTTGTATAGGACATACTGTAATCTATCGAGAAGTCCCGAAACTAACTTATCTACCACCAGGTGTATCTGGTCAACGAAATTAAGCAGTAAATTATTAAAGTTATATTTCATTTTTGACAATACATGAGGACAGGTGTACTGTTTGACGCCAACATACACCGAGCCTTTCTTAACACTTCACGATAAGTATGCTGGCAGTTCATACCCTCACGTATTTTCAAAACTGAAATTTATTTTTTTATTTTTACATTCTACTTTTTTTTTCCGGGATTCACAGCCGTTCAAATATAATTTCTATATTTTTCAAAATCCTTTCGCACCTTGATCACATTTGCAGTACATTCACGAGGAAATGACTATTAATGCAGTTGATAAAGATACCGATGATTTTCATCGGGATTATTTAACTTAGAGCTCCAGGGGGTGTACAAATGTATATAACTAATAATTCTATCACCTTGCACTAAAATACGACATGCTTGCACCCTGACTCTCTACCATTACCATACGAAAGTGATATGTTTGTTTAACAATTGAAATGGTAACACAGTTATAAATGTACGTACGTAATTATGAAAAATAAAAAGAGAATTGGACTATCCATTATCCACGAAAAGGTAAAAGTTAATTAGGATTTCCCTGATATTTGTTGGAATTACTTCAATTTCAAGTGGTATGGATTTTATATTACACAGTTATTGTGAATAGAAATCCGTTGACGTATATGCGACACAGCACCGTTTCTGTTGAATGAGGAATTTTGTATGATATAAGATTTTTTATGCATTTCTAACAGATTCAGTTTGACGATTGTGCGAAAGTACTTGAAGAGTGTCGACAACAGGGCCGGAAGTTTGATTACGTCATCAATGATCTCAGCGAATATTTGATCAACGCAGAGAATAGTAACGTTATATAAAGCCATACTAAAGGAGGGAAATTTCATTTTATCGGATCAGAGTTATACAAATCATAAAGGAATTACAATATTATTCTTCGATATCATCTCTGTGTCAATCACCGTCATACAAACGTTATAGAATTTTTTGAATATTTTTCTTCCAGCCAAGTTTGCCTATGATTACAACACTACCTGCGTGATTCTGGAGATGTCTTTGGGAGTCCTACATCAAAATGGAAAATACCTGTCCAGGGTAAGTGGCAGGGCAGGAACACATCCATGTTTAAACTGTGTCAATTTTTGTAAACATTGTATGAAGATATCGGTTTCAAAGTGTCTTTCTTAAAAAATGAGGAAAACACATTCTGAATAGAAAAGCCTTGAAGACGCTGAATTTCATGTCATGTTTGAATATTGATTTTACCTTGTGACCTTGTATCAAGATTTTGTCCTGACTCTATGGGGTAAATTTGAACCACAGTATAGGGTCAATTTTTCATGGGAATGGAAATTACTAGAATTGTTATAAAAATCACATTATAGAGAACGGCAGCAGGATCAAGTTGATTCATGTGAGCGATGTGGCCCATGGGCCTATTGCGTTCCTTTGTATCAAGTGTCCTTAGAATCATTAGTATATAATTATAATAGCTATTGGTTTGTTTTTGAAGGGCAATATCGCGTCGGCTACCTCGTACCTCCGGAAGTATGAAGAAGATATGGGAATTCTGGGTATGACGTTTCAAAAGTTTAAAGTCTTCGTTCCCTCGTTTAAAGAGGAGTATCCTTTGTTTTTGTCAATAGTGAAATATACTGTAAATATTCAGCATAGTGCCATAAATGCGATCGACTTTCGTGTTTTACGCTTTATATTTCATTGTTCGAAGAGAACAACAACAAAACAAAAACATCCTGAACTCATTTGTGCTACAATTGCTATGAAATCTTAAGCATTCTTACAAAACATTTGGACATAAAATCTGTTTTTTTTGGTTTTTTTTTAACTTTGACCAACAATTGGAGAAATATAACTACTAAAAGTCTAGCACTCCATTTCCTTCTACGCCGAGTGTGACGTTCTTAGTCATATGAAAATGTGTTTAATGAATTATGTAGTAAAAATAATAGAAGTTGACTCACTGATGGCACAACGCTGCATTTGTTACCCGAGCTAATATTTCTGCAATCTTTCCAGCGAAGCATAATTTTCACAAATGTTTAATTTGATCATTAGTTGTTACATACATGTATACCGAATTTATTCAAGGGGGTTTCGTCATCGCAGAAAGACTGCATTTGCGCCTAAATAAGGTTCACGCCAATATCATGGGTTCGCAGTCTATAATTGAATTGATAAAAGAAACAAGGAATACTAGAAAAGTCGAGTACAGGTGTTTCATTGTAAGAATACGTATTTACACTTCAATATTACATCAATTGTAAAATGGCTGAACTATTGCCAAAACCGCGTAACACTGTAATCAATCAACCAATCCATCGGTTGAAAATCCAAGCTTATTCCTTTTTTTGACAAAATTTCTTTCAGTTCTAGTAATTCCCACACAACTTAGAAATGTATTGTGTTTCAACCTTAACTACACGAAGCTATTTTCTGTACGAAGTTTGGCGAGGCTCGGAATCATGAATACAGACCAAAGTTTATGATATTGTAACAATTACAAAAAACAAACAATAAATCAAAATGTGGAGTTGTAAATCTCAACATGAATATTTCGCTAGATGCAAGATCGCACTTAGGGAAGATTTTTATTCTTTGTTGTTTCGAGAATAATTGTATTATTATACAATTATATAATTGCCTATTGTGACGTCAGAAGCTGTGGACACAGCGGGACCAATATGCCACGCGCAAGGTCGTTTCAGCGAAATGTATGATTATCTTTTTGCAACGTAATTATCGTATAATGGTACAACCATGTTTTGTACTTCCGTATGTCCGTTCAGGTTTTTTTGTTTCTATTTTCCATTTCTCTGTCACATATCAAGCCTGTTGTGTAGTTTTTTTGTGGGTCATCCACTCTAAATCACGTCGCAGTTAACGCCATATTGAGAATTTTCAAATTGATTGATTTTTCGCCATGCATTAATATTTACCCCCGAAACGAATTCTATGACCTTAATTTTGGCAACTATGTTGCTGTCATTAAAATCACAGACGTAATAGACTGGTGACGTCATCCTTACATTTCTATTGAAAGTACATGTATCTCCTCGCGATTTCAGCCCCCTCATCGGGATGTATAGAAAGCAACTTCCGTTGTACGAAAAAACCGTTGTAATGTACATTTCAAGACAAACGCAAGCTCAGAAATTTAGCTGTGTCAGCCCCTCAAAGAAATTAATACATCGTGGGACTTACAAGGTCAAGGTTTACTGCCTTACCCAGCGGAATAGTTCGTATAATAATGAAACAGTGAATCTCAAATCATTATTTTTTCATATTATTTTTTTACTGCAGCTAATTTATGAGAAATAAAATAAAATAAAAAATATTGAACTCGCCTTGGAGAGTTCTCAAACAAATAAAGAGTCTAAAGGAGTAAATATTGCTGGTCTCGGCGGCCGGAGGATAGAGCTTTGGTAACAGGGGACAGTTTTGCTTTAGAGGCCCGGTGAACGTTTTCAAAAAAATGGAAATACTCCATATTTGAAGTGATATTACATGTGCAAAAATGTATACAACAATTTTAGGATGCATGCCAAAAGTAGCTGAGTGCTTCATAAAAATGTTGATATACAACATGTAGGTGTCACCATGATTCCTAGCATATATATGGGTGCAAATACGAAACTAAGATACGTGGTCAGATGCTGAAGAAATTCCGATGAAAACATGCATGGTCCAGCAAAAGGTCTGTAGCTGAGAGGGAAGGTGGATGGCCCCATATGAAAGGTAGATTTTTAAGAAGGGCAGATAGGGTTCTTGATTGAGCACCGTGTCTAAATCCCCATGCTTGGTACTGTGATGGTGTGGGGATGGTGCGGATTAGCCCAAATGAGAGAAAATCAAAGCAAAAAGGAGGCACCTGCTCAGAGCATGTTTCGTGCAACAGCGCCAGTATTTATAGATTACATGTAATTTAGGGTCATAATTTATTAACCACACCAATATTAGCTGCAGAACTGTAGCTCTCTGAAAAAATATTTTGACATAACAGAGAGCTACAGATCCACCCTTATAAAAACCTTCGATTTACGGCGCACGAAAAGCTGCGCACGGTTGAGGCCTTATATCGTTGTATTGTTAAGTTGCTGTCTCATAAATTTAATATCAAAAAATTCTTAACATATTTTCCTACTATACTTGTGTCTAAACATGTCTGTAGGTAAAATGAGCCCAGTTGTAACTCAAGTGAGTAGTATTGGAGTTATTCCTCTTACAATACAATCTAGAAATCATTTACATGCCTGCACACATACAAAATAGTACCTGTAATGTGGCTGTTTTCGTCATTATATATCTACACGTTTAGTTACAAACCATAACATCATTAGCTTTAAATATATGCATAAAACTGACACGTAATGCAAATGAGACTTTAGTAGGCCAATCCATATCGGGATGACGCGTGACGTCATTTGACCTGCACCTGGTGAAAGTCTCTCAGTGCAGCGCCATTAATCCTAATCAAAATCACATGTTTTATTTTGAAAGGAGCATTGCTACCGAAATTAAATGTACAGCTTTTTAACGACTAGCATGTAAACAGGTCCCACGTTAGGGATTTACGTCTACAAGGCCTCGAATCTCTCGTACACTGTAGACCCTTGCACAGGTGGATGTTGGAAGAGGGATTGCGGAAAGAGAACTAATAGAGCTTGCGAGATACCATAAAATTAGATGAATAAGTATTAAGTTCGTGGGGTGGGGGGGGGGGGGGTATTGAATGAATCACACGATTTTCTCCCCAGCAATGTATATCTCCCTACTGGCATACTTATTTATTTGAGCGATGTCATTAATCGCGCTCAAAATCACACGGCCTCTCATCTCTGGTCGGCGCAGGTTCGAATGTCACACGCGCCGGTCAGTGAGAAAGTTTCCCAGTTTACTTTCGGAAGGTCGTTGGTCTCGTCCCAGGTACATTGTATCTGGGTTCTCTCTTCCACCAATTAAAAACTGGGCGCCACCAGATAACTGAAAAATTGTAGAGTGTTGCGGAAAATATCAATCATTAAATGTAGACCATGTAATTTTGGACAAGCAGGCGGATATGTTTTGCAATACTAGCATCTCTTAAATAGAAGCGGGGAATGTGACGGACTCTTTACGTATTGGTATTCGTTATACTATATGTATATAGATCTCGCACAATAAAAATACCGAGAACTAAACAGTTTACAAAAATTCAGTCCACTGTGAGCCTTAGTTTTAAAACCTTTGTTATTTACAACTGTAAAAAGAAAATTAAAACGTAATGTGAATATACTGATTCACTAACCACGTACAAAATTCGGATTCCTACGTTGTGGAGATACGAGCTAGAATAGGTCTTCAGTATCCATTGCTTGTCGTAAGAGGCGACTAAATAGGGCGGTCCTTCGGATGAGACCGCAAAATAATAATAATGAAAAAAAAAAAAAAATAAACAAGACCTGTTTCACAGCTGGTGAGGCACGATAAAGATCCCTCCCTGCTCAAAGGCCATAAGCGCCGAGCATAGGCCTAAATTTTGCAACCCTTCACCGGCAATGGCGACGTATCCATATGAGTGAAATATTCACGAGAGGGACGTTAAACAATATTCAATGAAAATGATTATAACGCCTATAGAATTTTCGAAATGCTGACTTTGAGAGACTCTGGGACATGAACTTATTTGTTCTGATCAATAGTCTGATACAGATGTTATATTTCACCAGCATGAATTTAAGTGTATGTACATTTCATTGACACTTAAATAATTAAATACTACGGATGTCGCTGTATGTAGGACAACCATAACTCACACTTATCAAAACTCAAAGCGTGTTCTGAAATTCATTTATTCAAATAGGCTGAAGTTATTTTCCGCTAATATTCTTCCTTCACGTTATTTCTACATCCTGTAATGATAAAAACAAATGTAGGAATATTAGATTCACGAAGTAAGTAAATTACAAGACGATCGTGAAAATGTATATCAATCGAATATAATGTATTCAATGATGTCATTTACCTCGTAACCGGTTGCGGTACGTGGTACTGATTGATCGTGAAATTACCTACGTCCCCCTAAAAGTAAAAAAAAACGAAAATTCATCATTAAAAATGAAACAAAGACGAAGAAAAATGAATGAATACATAAAAAGGAAAGAAGAAAAATTATTTTATTCGTTTTGTCTGAAATAAGATATAGTATTGATTTGCGAGGACAAAAGTCACCAATCTGTGCGTATCATCATCTGAATTTGTCAATTGTTTGTTTAACAGTTGGTAGTGGTAAAATATCAAAGACCAAATTCACATAAGGACCCCGTGTAGTCTTCATTTTGGTTTCAATTTCAAAACCGTGAAACCTAGTGAATCACCAAAGTCAATAACAGTGATAATGAATGAACCCTAAAAAGCATATGCAAAATACATTGAAACAAAACTCAAAATCAGTGTAGACGCATTCGGGACATAACTTCACTAATGTGGGAATTAACGATTGGTCTCCATCGGGGGAATTTATTTAAAAAAATCCATTTTGGAGTCTATGTGTTTTTCCTTTTCATTAATGTATTTGTAAATACAAATATTGGGGAAAACACACATATATTTTTGCATTTTAAAGACTAAGAAATAAAGCATAATGTCAACACTGATTTTTAGAATATTATCATTTATAGCAATATTTTACGTGTGGTGATATTTAAATGAATTTACGAAATGCATTAAGATTTCTGTAATTTTCCTCTCATCTTGATTTATGAAGATGAGGTAGACCACCGAAGTTTATGTTCACTACGATGCTCTATTCAAGCAGAAATCGCATCGGATGCGCAGACGTTCTTTTGTTGTTCAAGCTTTGTGTATATTGCTTCACACTTACTAACGGTTAAAGCGTACAACAATAGCATACTGTACATAATATTCATTGGTCAAATTATATTCCAACCGTTAAGATATTAAATAACAATATTTGACGTACATCCATACTCTGATTCGTCCACGGAGGGATGGGACTGAAATATATAATCTGGTTGTCAAAATTTGCAAGCAATTATCAAACTTTATTCAAGAATTGATAGGTTATGTTGAAGTGAAAAGCAAGTACATGAAAATTTGTACCACAGAAAATGAATCTTTTAAATTACTGTTAGCTATGAACTTTGATATCCTGTAGTAAAAGCTTTGAGATTCCAGTGCACTCGTGATAAAAGACAAATATAATTTGACAACACAAGCTTAAGCTATCACTAGGCTGAAATGATGACTGATGTCTTTCATATCAATTATCGGATTCTTTGATCGTTTACACTCGCTCTGAACTTTTTAATTAATTAATAATAATAATTAATTAATTAATTAATGATAATATAGTTTGCCTCATTAGAATACAAACAAAAAACCCAACAAAACAGACCAGCTAATAACGAAACATCATTTGCGCCCTTGAGAATCCAATTGATTTCAAAAACATGCAATATAGTAAACAATCGAAATCAATAACACTAACTAACATATGTAAAATACATTAAAGTCAAACACAAAATCAGCGTAGCTGCATTTGAGACAACACTTCATTAATGCGCGATTTATGGATAGTTAAAACGACCCAGTTCCAACTAGACACCTCTGTGGAGCCTACGTGTTTTTCCTTTGTTTGATTTATTTCCAAATACAAATCCAGGGGGGGGGGGATATTTGTTTTGCATTTTGAAGACAAAAAAGCAATGTATATTGTCAAAACTGATTTTAGTATTTATTTTGTATTCCTAATAGGATATTGACCACTGTTCATTATCTTCAGCTTATCGTCATATCATTTGTAGTAAATTCCGTGTGTGGTGATATTTAAATGAATATACGAGAAGTATTCAGATTTCTGTAATTTCCCTTTCATATTTATTTATGAATATGAGGTATATCACCGAAGTTTGTGTACTCTACGCTCCTCTATTCAAGCAGAAATCATATCAAATGCGCAGACGTTCTTTTGTTGTTCAAGCTTTTTGTATATTGCTTCACGCTTACTAAACGTTAAACCGTACAACAACAGGATACATGATATTCATTGGTCAAATTAGATTCCAACCTGTATCATCATATCAAATAACAACATCTGACGTACCTTCGTCTACGGAAGGAGTTGGTGAGGCCTCAATGGATGGGACTGAAATATTTACTCTGTTAGTCAAAATTTGCAAATAATTAGCAAAAATTATGCAAGATTGAAAATAGCAGGAAAAGCGTTTATGTTCGCTACGCTCCTTTCTATTCAATCAGATATCTTGCGCAGAATTTAGCTTGCTGTGTAAGATTTTTATATACTGCTTCACGCTTATTAGAGGCTAGACCGTAAAACAACAGCATGCATGATATTCATTGATCAAATTATCAGCATAGTAAATGACAACATTAAAATTTTAACGTACTTCCATGATCTGATTCGTCCACGGAGGGGGTCGGCGAGACCTCTATGAATGGGAATGAAATATTTACTCTGTTTGTCAAAATTTGCAAGCAATTCGCCAACTATATTTAAGATTTAATATATTTTCTGCTTAGATATGTTCAAGTGAAAAACAAGTACATGAATTTTTCTATCACGAAAAATGCAATTATGAAATATCTAACGAATATATGCACTAAATATTTTCATATTTGTCATTTAAGTTGAGTTGTTAGTTTGCCATTAATATTTGTAATCAATAAAATATCTACGGACGAAGCAGATGTGGAAGACTCTGTGGTGTTCTTTATTTGGAATTCACATAATATATTTTTGTATCATGTAATGTTATGATTTTTAAGATCATGTTTCATAACTTACCAATTGGTTCATCAATTAACGGAGTTGGTGAAACCTCAATGGATGGTACAACCGGAACTGTTGAAATGCAAAAATAATGCATATTGTTTTAAATTGTCTCCCATTCGAGATTTTCTTCTTTTCTTGAAAAAGGTAATGATAATCAATAGCGACCAATTTCATAATTGCGATACAGATTCAAAAATTTCCGTGAGGATCACGGGTTAGAATAATACCTCAGCACCCCTTGTTTATCGTAAGAGGCGAGTAAATGGGGCGCGTTTTCGGATGAGACCGCAAAAACAAGAGACCCCGTGTCACAGCAGGTATGACACGATAAAGACCCCCCCCCTGTTCAAGGGTCGTAAGCGCCGAGCATAGGCCTAAATATTGCAACCCTTCACCGACAATGGTGACGTCTCCATATGAGTGAAAACTTCTCAAGAGAGACGGTAAACAATATAAAGTCAAATGTATCAAAGAGCAGAGCAAACACGTATCCTGGAAATCACCAAGTAGGGAGTCATGAGGAGTAAGCATCACCCGTTCCTTTTGGTATCGTCTATGACTAACTTACCAGTGTCATTGATTGGTTGACTATAACTTACCCCGTGTCATTGATTGGTTGACTATAACTTACCCGGTTCATTGATTGGTTGATTATAACTTACCCGTGTCATTGATTGGTTGATTATAACTTACCCGTGTCATTGATTGGTTGACTATAACTTACCCGTTTCATTGATTGGTAGACTATAACTTACCCATGTCATTAATTGGTTCGTCTACCATAGGAGTTGGTGATATAATTACGGAAGGAGGGGAGGATGCCTCTGAAAAGTCGAGGATAAGAGTAGTGATTAATCTTGTCATTCCTATAACCAATATAACCTTGATCCCACCGTGAGCCCTATAAATTTAATCATATTAAAGGAGTAATCCGTGGTCAAAATCAGTATGTACATGTAAAGTAATTGTCTAATAATTGGTACGAAACATGTCGGACAGCATTTTATCCCGTGATAGCTTGTATTTACAAATGGTAATCATATCAACCATATATTGTGAACAAATTGCTATGTAATCGCGCTTAATGAGGAATGCTCAACCTAGTTTAGATATACTATTCACGATTTATGTACTACGGGTACTTCAGTTATAATGAAAACAAAGGAATGATAAATCGAGTATACTTGCAAAGCTTCCTGCCTTATTATCTGAATCGTTTAATGCTCATGATCATCGGTTTTCCATAATTCATAACAAATGCTTGTCCTTTGTTATACTTGCCATATATTTTTCTTCCGCAGCGTCGCCCTCTCCAACCATCTGGGCATATGCACTTCCAGCGTCTTCGGAATCTTCCAGTTGATGCGCATGTGCCGCCGTTAAAACACACGATATTTTTCCGCTGACAGACATGCCTTGCTAGATAATTGAAAGAAATAATTTAATAAGCATCGAGCTTACACGAAACTATTCATATTCACCTTGCTTGAACATTTTTGTAAAAATTATTTTTATAGATCTAGATCCTTTGAGTGTTTTTTTAAAACAAATTTAGAAAATATCATAAAATATTTTCTTTTAGAAAACATAAAACCTACACATCCAAAATCTCCGGAAACCCTCGATTTCAGCAAGACCGGCAATCAGCACAAGCAACACGAAACAAACCTACGATAAAAAGTGAATTAAATTAGGGAGATATATTTACAGTGTATAGATATACACTAAATACGTCTCCATATCAGTGAAATATTCTGGAGAGGGAGTTAAACAACCTAAAATCAATTAATCAATCAATCAGATGTCAAATTGACTTGATTCAAAGCTGGGATTTGATGGCATGTTCCATTTTAGCAACTGGTCGAAATGTATTTTAACAGCTATTTCATACTTCACATTCCGCGGGTTTTAAGAGTTAACATTTTATGCCATCTATAAACAAATCTATCTTATACAGATAATATAATAATGTATTTTATAATGGTGCCATTTTAGAAATATTATGATATCATAAAAAGAATCAAATCGTAATAATTTGGAATCTGAAATGCGACAGGAGAAAAATGTATGCACGTGTCTCAATTTCACACAACGGTGAAAATTACATATTCAATGATACATTTTGATAACATGATTTATTTAACTACACATATACTGACTAGATAACAGATATATTACCCATGTTCTAAACCTGCTAATAGGTATAACGATGTGACCACTGGACCACTCGAGGCATGGCATCGTCATTGACCTGTTCCTAGTGATACTAGTATTCAATAAAGTACGGTAAATTAGAAACATTCTCTCACATTTGCTCTATTTATGAAATTTATCTGGGGCTAAATATTCAAAATGTTTCATATGCCTACTGAGGCGTGAAGACATGCTAAAGGATGTGGCGTTACGGCTTGTTCAAGGGTTGTGATGTTGTTCTTTTTTTGTTACCTTGTTTTGGTTCGCGGACAGGCCCTCGGCCTGTTCGAGCTTCGCTCGGTATTGGATAATTCCGAACATTCTGATTGGCTGATATCCAATCATTTAGGTGTGGTATAGTACTTGTGTGATTCAGAAATGGGCATAGGGATTCAATGTGTGCGTTAATAAGTGAATTTCTAAGACTTATTCTTCATAAGAATTTTAAGGACACCTATACGTCTAGGGTGAGGCAAAAAACAGTCAAATTTTAAACAGTTTTCAAAACTATTTTTCTCTACACTCACACATCTGTTAGAAGAATTAAGTACATACCCCGTAGAACAGGAATATTTCATTATCTCATGGGCAGGGGTTTTGGTACCAGGTTGGGGCCAAAATTGTCGAAGACATAATTTTCGTTATCATTTGGAAAAATATTTCAATTTTGATGATGCTATATAAAAACTAAACGGATGTTAAGGAAAAGCAGAAAGGGGTGTATCAAAATCGTGATTTTCGCAACACCAGAATTCTGACGCTAGGGCGATTTCAAAATGTGTTGATATAATATATTAGGTAATAGAAAATACGATATATGATAGTGTTAATATAACATGCAAAAGTGAAGAAAACGAACAGTGATCAATCACATAACTCCTTTAATGAATACATAATTGATATTTGCGCATAGATAGTAGGCCAAACACGGACACCTGGATATGCCAGAGAGGGGATCAGTTGACTAGGACGAGTAAGCATCCCCTGTCGACTGGTCACACCCGTCATGAGCCTTGCATCTTCATCAGGTAAACAGAGTCCGTAGTCAAAATCGGTTGGTAAAGAACTGCCTAACAATTGGCAAGAAACATATCAGGAAGTATTTGACCCAATGACTGGCAAAATAGATCGTTTTTACGACCATAAAAAAGTGCAGAACAGGAAAATTATTATACTCTTTGTAGGTTGGTGATACTTCTAAGTTGCATTCATGTGCAAATAACCATCACACAATAAAATAATTATCATTGCTATAATAAAACAATTTAGTTTGAGGAACAATATTCACATGACCCTTGATCCCTATCTAAAGTATCGCCTTGACCTATGAGAATTGGTAATTGTAAAAAAAAACCATTTGCTA
This sequence comes from Ostrea edulis, assembly GCF_947568905.1. NCBI lineage: Eukaryota > Metazoa > Mollusca > Bivalvia > Ostreida > Ostreidae > Ostrea > Ostrea edulis. Next base: position 35,620,481 of record NC_079171.1, read on the forward strand.
AAATATGACTACATGCAATTTCTGTTTAAAATAGCTTAATGTATGCTAGATATTGTAAAAACGTATACAACCAGTCGCGGTAGTTCAATGGTAGAGCGTTCGTTTCATGACCGCAAGTACGAGACTCATGGTTGCATCAAACGTAAGACGTAAATACAGGAAAAGATGGCTCCTTCGCCAATCTTTCGTATTTAGAAGTGAGAATCACTAGTCTTTTAGATATCAATTCAAATCCGCAATACCGTGTCGCGGTAGTCGTTGGCACGTTAAAGAATCCTCACTGCTACGCCCATGACCGCTAATCATAGGTTTGAATTCGTGGTAATTCATCTAATATTGGTTGCTTTTCAATATGAACAAGAGGTACTGTGAGCAATGCTCACTAAGAATACTCCCCCGCTTACCCCAATCTCCCAAAACGTGTTGTTAATGGGCATAAATTACCTCTTTCCTGAGTGTAAAAATATAGTATGCCTTTGTAGAGGAAAATGGAAGATATAGTCCGAACACAAATCCATGGCATAAACCTATAATTTTGAACTGGAGATCAAAGGTCAAGGTCATAAAGAGGTCATGAATGTACATGACAGATAATCTCATGGTGATGCACCCATGTCTTATGGTATGACTGTCAAAACCCTAAAAATCAATTATGACCTTGAGGTCAAAGTTCAAGGTCGTATAGAGGTAATGAAGGGACCTGACAAATCGTCTCATAGTGATACACTCATGTGTCAAATATGGTATGCCTATGTCAAAGAAGAAAGAAGTTATGGCCCGGACACGAATCCATTGTAAAAAAAACCTTTAATCTTGACCTTAACGTCAAGGGTCAAGGTCATATAGAGGTCATGAAGGTAACTAACACATTGTCTCATGGTGATCCACCTGTGTGCCAAATATGGTATGCCTATGTCAAAGAACAAAGAAGTTATGGCCCGGACACGAATCTGGAGACAGAGAGACGGACAGACAGAGTGATTCCTATAGACTCCCCAGAACTTCATTCGGGGGCTATAATGAACAATTCTCGACGGGATGTAAAACAATGAAACAAAACATGCAAAAGTGTCCCTACATCATACTTTACAATTTATATGATTGGTTTACTTACCACTAGACAGCGCATTATCAATCCGTGAGACGACCAAAGACAATATTCCTACGCATTTATCTCTGGTATTTATATATTGCAGTAGAGATTTGAAAAATCTGATTGGTTACAGCAGTTGTTCCTAGTAGGCTACGTGGACCGCCTATTTTACACGAGGGGTATCGAACTATAGGACAAACTCTTTCTTTCATGTGATAGTAGTTAATGGCATCATAACAATATTTGTTACAGGAATTTCAACAGTCTCGCTTTGAATAATCATTTCGAAAATTATATTATTGTTATAACGATCTAGGGAGCCAATATATATTGTCATTGGGTCAAATCATGTCGAGAGTACCCCATACCAATTGTTAGACCGTTCTTTAGACATTGCTTCTGACTACGGATTACTCCGTTTACCTGATCAAGATATAGGAATCCTGGAATAGTTGGAGCTTGTACAAAAAATAACATGGACCTCAAGCAACCATGTACAAGCGAAGTGGAACTAACTATAGCGGGTGTGACCGGTCTTGACAGGAGATGCTTACTCCTAGGCACCAATCTCGCCTCTGGTATATCCAGGGGTCCATGTTTGCCCAAATTTCTATTTTGAATTCCCAATAGGAGTTATGAGATTTGTCACTGTTCGTTATCTTCTCCTTTCAATTAAGACCACAAATCTTCACTACGAAATTAATAACCTCAACATGCCATTTGTGCGGTAAACCTTTATACCGTTTACAACCTTAAATAAAATTACAATATTGAATAAGTATACCGTTAACAACAAATGTAAGATAGCTTCTCTTCTGTCGAAGCTAAGTCGTTTAACGTAGATAATAACCATTGTTTGCCAAATGCCTGACATAAGAAATGAAAGGAAAGGGGTTGATGGATGAGGTCTAAGCAAATGATTTTAAGGACTTATTTTGCAACTTAATCATTACATGCATATCATAAGTGCTTCCTTGAAATATGTTATATAAACAATTATGGACTATTTATAGGTAGTTAAGGTCATCTATACAGTTAAGCATTTACAAAGATTTCAAATTCATATATTTTTGTTTAACTGAGTAGTGCTAAGATAATGTGGCGGGATTCAATCCTTTTCTTCTGTTCCATCCTCGGTAATTTGGGATGGAATGAAATGAAACGAAAAAATAACTTGGAAATCTAGGCCCCAGGTGACGGTAGGAATAAGCTTTACTGTTAAGCATATAGCATACCTACAAATATAAGATATAATTACATATATAGAAACTTTAATACAGATTCTCTATATCCTAAATGTATCATCAATAAATGTTATATATGCTTTAATGCTCGGTCTCTCATTCCTTCCTTTCCTTCCTTTTCTCTCTGAAGTTGAATATGAAGATATTGACCTTTCGCCCTTGCATGTCATTTATCGTAAAGAGTTAGCAAGCTGATTCTATTTTGTAATTCTTGATATATCACTTCATATACATAAACACATTTTTATGGTAAATTGTGCCTCAATCATTAGTCTTATTCTACATCCGATCAATATCTAACTCGGGTCAGGCTACTGAAACATAGGTTGACGTTACAGGAATTTCAATGGTCTCCTTTAAAGTAAGCTTTTGTCAATTATTTGGTTTTTCCAACGATCCAATTTGCAAATACAAGCTATTACTGGATCATTTGCCGTGTGACGTGTTTCATAGGAATTGTTTCGGTCGTTCTTTACATAATAATTTTTATTACTGATTACCATCCTTATATTTATAACATTTTGAAAGAATATGTATTCCTGAAACGTCAAGGATATACCATAGTGTTTTGTTGGATACCAAGTCATATTGGAATACATGGAAACACTAAAGTTGCTAGTGCTACAAAACTAGCATTACAATTATCAATTACAGATTTTAAAATTCCTTACACAGACCTTAAATCGATAATCAGAGAATATTTTAAACATTTGTGGCAAAACGATTGGAACGAAAAGGTAAATAATAAGCTACATAATATCAGCCCTATAGTTAGTAAAACGCAAAATGTAATTCTTAAACGTCGAGATGAAGTAGTTATTACTAGATGTAGAATAGGACATTCGCGGATGACACACTCGTTTCTTCTACAAAGGGAAGATCCACCCGAGTGTGTTTTCTGTCAATGTCCTTTAACAGCCAAATACATTTTATTAGAATGTGGAGATACAGCTTTGATAAGAAATAATTGCTTTGATACACAATCTATGAAATATCTTTTAACAAATGTTGATTTAAATAAAATTTTAGGATTTCTACATGAAACTGGTTTCTATCAAAAGTTTTGAATTGGAAATAAATTGATTATACGGAAGTTTAATTATATGAGAATGGTTTTATGCACAGTGATGATTAATACTATATTTTAACATGTTTACAAATAACATTTAGTTTTAAATATATTACTACTTTTATAACATGTTTTTCCATTTATATGAATTCGACCGCAGGATAGCTGAAAATTGCTCAAACGGCTATAAACAGTGAACAATCAATCAATATTACTGATTATTCCGTGTGCCATATCAAGATGAAGGCCTCAGGGCGGGTGTGACCGGTCAATAGTAGAGACTTGCTAGGCACCTGATCCCACTTCTGGTTTGTCTCGGGGTTCGTGTATGCCCTTCTCTTAATGTTGCATTGTGTTATACGATATATACGATTGAATACTGTTCGTCATTTTCGAATTTGTTCATTCCATGTAGATTCAAGCGTTATTTAGGAGGTCAGCATAGGTAAGAGGTACTACACTATCAGCAAGACCTAGGCGTCTTCCCTCTTCATCGCTCTATCATTTGATTCAAACAGTATTTCATTATGATAAATCATAGCTAGGTGAGCGTTAGTAAGGGGTATCACACATAGGACTGTCAGCAAAATCAAGGCCTCTTCCCTCTTCCTCGTTCTATTATTTGATTCAAACAGTACTTAGCTACACTACCTCTCTCTTTTATCGAGCAACCACTATTTGTTTTAATTATTATTATTCAAGAAATCGATATTGGAGTCGGTGCTTTCTTTTGTATGACCACCCTTCCGCCTCAAATATTTTAAGTGATTCCCCTAGCAAGGGTATCATGACTACAACAGAGCGATATCACGTGTATGGGGTTCGAAATATAAATATTCGTATGTCAGTGTGATATGTTATACGGTAGCTACAACTATATATCAACGAAATGAAAGGCGAAGATAATGAACAGTGATCAATCTCATAACTCCTATAAGCAATACAAAATAGATAGTTTGGCAAACACGGACCCCTGGACAAACCAGTGGTGGGATCAGGTGCCTTGGAGGCTCACCTGTCGTGAGCCCTATATCCTGATCAGGTAAACGGAGTTATCCGTAGTCAAAATCATTGTTCCAAGAGCATAATGTAACAACTACAATTACAGTTCAAAGGTCATGTGGAACAAAATGTAGATTTAAATGCATACCACAGACCCTGAAACTCAACGTAACTACAAATACATATCACAGACCCTGAAACGTATCGTAACTACAGATGAATATCAGAGATCCTAAAACGTAATGTAACGTGGCATGATTTGACAACTGATGACACTTGTTTCCCATTGTAATGTTGAACAAAAATACCTGATCCCACCTCTGGTCTATTCAAGGATTTGTATTTCCCCATCCCTCTATTTTGTATTCCTTATAGGATCTGTGAGATTGGTCACTGTTCGTTGTCTTCAACTTGATTTGAGAAAGTAGAAAAACATAAATCATTATAAGGAATTGGTTATCTAAATATAACGAGTTAGTTATCTGTGAAAGTTGAAGATAACGAACAGTGATCAATCTCATATATCCCATAACAATACAAAATAGAGGTGGGATCAGCTGCCTAGGAGGTGTAAGCATCCCCTGTCGATCGGTTACACCTATCTTGATAAGGTAAACGGAGTTATCCTTAGTCAAAGTCAGCGTATCAAACCAATTAGTATATTTGGCAACGTTCAGGAAAAGATTATAGTCTTTAGAAAAGAACAAAATGATTAGACATTATTCAAATCGCCAAAACAAAATTACGTCAGATGAGGTCGTTCATTATGTCGAGTGTGAGACAAAGAAATTTAACCGACGGCATTACTATGGTAATTGTATATCTGGCTTTTAAACAATTAATCTACGATAACTACGATGTATAATCATTAGTCGTCGTGAAGTTCACGATAAACTGTTCATGTCTTACTCTAAACTAATAAATAGCCAAAGATACGTTTCCTTGAATTATAGAAAAGGATTGCATTTTTGCTGTCAAGATTATATCTTTATTTATCGGTTTGATAGCTATTCGCATCGTCCAAACAGGGTATGTCAAAATTCTATAGGTAAATGGACATTTGAGCGATAAATCATCAGAGCTGGATTATATCAAGAATAAACATACACATGAATTTATACTATTTAATGTAAATCCACCCATGACATGATTGATGAAACTAGAAATTGTACTATGGGGGAAAACACAAATGTCTCACAGGCTCCCCAAAGTGGAAGTGTATCAAATGAAACCTCCTCCCCTTAATGTACTGCATGGTATGGAAGAGAAAGCATGACCAGGGACATAGACATTATGAATTCTGATAAGCCGTAACGGAGAAGTTTTCACAGACTATTTTACACCTTCCACTCCTCTTAGATCCATTATAACTTTAAGGATAACGATTGGTTACTTCTGTCCCTACAATATACATATTTGCAAATGGAATTGAAGTATTGGTCATGTACATATACACGGACCCAAGTCTATCGGATAAGCCGTATAGAAGAAATGTTCACAAGCTATTGTAACATCCTCCATCCCTACTAGATCCACTACAACTTTAAGGAAAATAATTTGATCCTCCTGTTCCGGCTATAATCACATCTACAAATGGCAATGAATCATTGTACAAAGTTTCAAGTCTATCCAATAAGCTATAAAGGAGAAGAAGCGTTCACAAGATTTGTGACAGACAGACAGACTGACGGACAGAAAGTACAAAAATAATGTCTCTCACTGAGAGTGGGAAGACATAACTTTATCAGGAGGAAGGCAGATGTGTATGTTTGACACAGAAAATTATTACTAAATGTACTTCATTTCGAATTGATACATGAAATAAGCGCGACTGACTAAGCCAACTCTATATCGTGTGTATGAATTTGCAAACGATTTCAATTACATATCTTTTCTACAAAGTATTTCTAAAACGATTAAGATGACAAGAATTCATGGGTATTAACGCAATTAATCAAGTTGGGGTGTCAAGTTGTTGAGAATTATAATAAGTCGAGTAAGAAAGAAAGATCATACCCAGTTTCTTTCACGATGGTATCTGGGTTTGTCTAAATACACACATTTATATCATAGCTCAACTCATGTTAGACCTAGTCTTAAAAAAGGTCCTGGATGTTTCTGTAAATTATTTCGTTATGACGATATAATAACTCCTTATAAAGAGATAACCAACTAGTTAAAACGAGACAATTAATCGTTATAACAATATACTGACTCGTTATAAAGATATAATAACTCCTTATAAAGAGATTACCAACTACATGTAGTCAAAACGAGATAATTAATCGTTATAACAATATACTGACTCGTTATAAAGATATACTAACTCCTTATAAAGAGATAACCAACTAGTCAAAACGAGATGATTAATCGTTATAACAATATACTGACTCGTTATAAAGATATAATAACTCCTTATAAAGAGATAACCAACTAGTCAAAACGAGATGATTAATCGTTATAACAATATACTGACTCGTTATAAAGATATACTAACTCCTTATAAAGAGATAACCAACTAGTCAAAACGAGATGATTAATCGTTATAACAATATACTGACTCGTTATAAAGATATACTAACTCCTTATAAAGAGATAACCAACTAGTCAAAACGAGATGATTAATCGTTATAACAATATACTGACTCGTTATAAAGATATAATGACTTTTTATAGAGAGATAACTGATTATAACGAGATAGTTATTTCTTTATAAGGAATTATTATTTCGTTATAACGATATACCAACTCCTTCTAAAGAGATAACTAACTAGTCATAACGAGATACCAACTCCTTATCAAGAGATAAATAACTCGTTATAACGAGATAACTAATCGTTATAACGATATACTGCCTCGATATAACAAGATACAAAATCGTTATAGCGATATTCTAACTCACTATACATTAACGAGTTTTTAGTTCATTATGAAGATCATTATGCTAACGTTATTGTATTTTTACTTACTTAATAGTCAGTTCAATCGGCTTTCGTACATTTGTAGTTTGGTAGATCATTACTACAATTGCTGTTGGCATATCCAGGAGTCTGTGCCTGCCCTAATCTCTATCTTGTATTGCTTATAGTAGTTATGAGATTGGTCACTGTTCGTTATCTTCACCTTTCTTAAATAATTAGCTGTTAGATATATTATTAGTACATTTGTAGTTCGATAGGTCATTAGTACATTTGTAGTGATGGATCATTAGTTCATTTGTAGTACGCTAAACCATTTGTATATTTTTAGTTCAACATGTCTTTTGTACATTTGAGAACATGTTTGATATATTTTATCATTGACCTACATGTATTTTAGAGTTGTAGTTATGCAATACGGAATCTCTAGTTGCGAGATGTGGTATTGAAATAAAATTCCATTCTCAGTAAATAATTCACTGAAATATGAAGAATTCAATTACGGATAACCATTTACTTGTGCATAAAGTGCATCTTCAGTCGAGTGTTATAATCATACAGGAAGTTTAATTAGAATATGTGAAATATTAATGCTTTGGGAGACAACATGACATATGGCTTATAAAGGTGACTAAAATATAAGCTTATGTAATTACATAATCTTGTTGACTTTCGCTGTCGGTTGGGGCATATCAGGAAAATCGTACCGATCTTAATATGACCGCCGTTAGGTTTATATACACGTGCTACCAAACACTTAATGAGTAATGTATAAATCGTAGTTGAATAATTTGATATACAATGAAAATGGCAGTATCAATGGAATTTATTTTATTTGTCGAATACACGTACTTGTGTTTGAGAATAAGCAGTATTCTTATTGAAATTCGTATTGTTTATTGGTTTTAAGCCTTACGGCTCATCAGCATCATAATGTAAAACTTATACGGTACCTATTTTGATGCACCAGATGAGCATTTTAGACAAATTATGTCTCTTCAGTGATGCTCAACCGAAATGTTTGAAATCCGAAAAAACAATGAAGTTTGAGAGCTATTATAGCCAAAACCAGCGTGCCAAAAAAGTGGAGTCAAATTCGTTGATGGATAAAAACTATGCGTGAGGGAGATAATCCTTAATTTGGAAATGAATTTCTAAATTTTATAACAGCAATTAAATATACATATTCAATTACAGAGTATAAACAAAACAACTGTATACAATATGAAAAGTCGAGTGAATATTAGAGGATTGACCTACATGAAGAAAGTCATAAGTGAAGTTTACATCCCCCCCCCTCCAAAAAACACCCCATCATTAACATTAGATGATAGTTTGGCTAGATCGTAAGAGTAAAACACGTTTTAGAAATTTACCCAGATTACAAAGTTGTTTTCTATGAATTGACATCAGCTGTACCAGTTTAAAGATAGAAGCATGCGACCAATAATACTTTTTATGTATGCATATCTGAGGTTTTTGTACAAAGGACATATCAAAATCAGTGTATATTTAGCGGTTTTACAATCTCTCTCTCTCTCACCCTCTCTCTTTATAATTGATTCAGTTTAGCGAAATTACAGTCCGTTCATGAACCGTCCTGCTGGCTGTCAATATTCTATATATTCACATTATACTGTAAATATGGTATGGTAATATAAATACCAGCTGGTGCATCTATACATGATCATTTCCTTAATATACATATACCTCATTTATCATAAATTGAATTATTTAGATTCGCGTTCGTTGTTTAATGAAATGTGAAGATAACGAACAGTGATCAATTCCATATCTTTCATAAGGAATAGTAAAATAAACCAGTTAGGCAAACGCGGACCCCTAGACATACCAGAGGTATGTAAGTATGAATCAAAAGCGGACGACTCTGTGGTGTCCTTTATGTGGAGGTCACAGGGATATATCAAGTTGAGATATGAATGAAAGTTATTATTGCTAATAAACAAAACGCCATCGATATATCGAAATATCGAATTGAAGGCCACAGCGAGAGAGTTTTTCTTCTCACGTGAAGTTTTTGAATAAATTGTGCTTCATATGAATATAGAAACAGGTCAGCTAAGAAAGGAACACAATTCATGTCCATGGGATTTTTAACAGACTGTTGGAAGACCTGATCACCAAAGGTCACAAAGATATTGTCAATGAGGAACTCTAGCATATTTTTTATTTCAACTTCAGAATACTTGTGTGTGGAATCAGAGTGGTGTTTAACAAAGTAAGTTTTGGAGTGATTGATCACTAGATATGAATATTTCCGTTTTCCATTTTTGTTGAAGAGCCAACTGTGTATGATGTCAAAAAGTCTAGTCTTTAATTTATCGTGAGGAATTGTCGTGAATAGTGTTGAAAAGTCATAGGTTTTAATGTTATTGATTTTGGGAAAATGAATCCTTCCGCCACAAAATATAGTCCTTTGCGAAACCCTTTCAAAATATGAATTGACACGAAAGTTTTCAATTGGATAGGGTTCAGCAATAAACGTGCAATATGTTTGCACCAATGGGATCAGTATTGAACCAGTGAATACTTAGTTGTATCATCCTGCGGAGTTGTACTGAAAAGCTCAGGAGCTACTTTCCTTAAAGGACATAACCGCTGAGGATACGGTTAATTTTTACAGCCCTTTACCGATAATGGTGACTTCTTCATGTGAGTGAAACATTTTGAAGAGGAACGTTAAACAACAAACAATCAATCAGCCTGTCGAAGGTCTCTCTGAATTAACATTTTGCTCTTACACATTCTTCTTGCAAATTACCTTTGTCGTACGATATATCTCTCGTGCATTTGCAGTACGATAGGTCTTATGTAGAATTGAGAACATGCGTCACTTTTTAAACATTGACCTATTTGAGAGAACTAGTTATGAAATACGCACTCTTTTATGTGAAATAACGTGTATTGAAATAAAATTCCATTTTCCATAAATATATCATTGAAATATGAAGAATTCAATTACATGCACGGATGATAATTTATCTGTGCATAAAGTGCATCTTCAGTCGAGAGTGATAAACGAACAGGGATTTTGAATAGAATATGTGAAATATTAATCACCCTTGTGACAGCATGACACAGGGATTGTAATGGTGACTAAATATAGGCTTAGGTAATTACGTAATATTTTTGACTTTCTCCGTCGGTGGTTACGTATCAGGAAAATAGTGCCGACCTAAAACCGATGTAAATTTGACCGTCACTAGACTTGAAATCATACCTGAATACTTTGCTTTACATAGGTAAGATAGCAATGAATATGACCCTCTGTTGTTGTCGAATACGTGTACTTAGTTTTTAGTTTGAACAATATTTATTCGTAAATAATTCGATAATAATGTTTACAAACAATGTCTTATACATGAAATAGATTGAGAAACAAGCCAAAAGGTGAATGAAAATTCTAAGTAAAATAAGTAGTACACCAATCATTACTTGTATTTAGAAATATGCAGTACATATGTATATGGAGCTTTTTAAAAATCTCTCTCTCTCTCTCTCTCTCTCTCTCTCTCTCTCTCTCAGTTCAATTAATGGATTTCCATTCCGTTGATGAGTCGTCCAGCTGGTTGCCAATATTCTATGTTTTCACAATAAACTGTATATAATCATCTACCGTCTGGTACATTTATCTTTAATCAATATTAAATATGCATATATGTTATTCTCGTAAATTGAATTATTCATATTTGAGTTGGTTATTAATTTAATAGATAAAACAAGATTACGAGATCGATACGCACTTTTTATTTACGCTTTCTGATATTTACACCACATCATAAAGCAGGCTTACTTCTCCACTCTCTCGCAGACTGTTGATCTAATATTACCTGGGTATTACAGGCTTACTTCCCTGCTCTCTCACAGACTGTTGATCTAATATTACCTGCGTAGTACGTTTAATAAGACATTATTTTCCTTAGCAATTATCATTTTCTTACATTTTCCTATGAAATGTGTGGACCGATTTACGTCACATTTTCAGGAGTGATAGATTTTCACCCAATTGCCAGAGGCTTTTTAAGATTTTGATTATGTCATTTATTGCCTAAGGTATTAATTTTTAAAAAATGTAACAATTTTTCCAGGAATGTTCACAGAAACCATTTAAGATATCAACTTGAAATTTTCATAATATGTAGAGCGGATGTTATAAATGTTACTACTTTTTTTTTAAAAAGAATCAAAAGGTTACTATAACGAACAGTGATCAATCTCATAACTCCTATAAGCAATATAGAATAGAGAGTTGGGCAAACATGGACCCCTGGATATACCAGAAGTGGGATCAGTTGCTTTGGAATTATTGATATTTTGTGACATCTTTTGTCTTTGTTCCACCGCTCATATATAGTGTGATTTAACATCTCTCTCTCTCTCTCTCTCTCTCTCTCTCTCTCTCTCTCTCTCTCTCCTGTAATTCTATATTACATGTATATTATGAAGATATACTATGAAGTATTTACAGAATATTTGTCGAAAAATAATAATAATAAAAAACAAAACCAAAAAAGCCAAAGACATCAATATTATCATACACTTGATGCATTAAAATTGAATCGGTATTTTATGTTCAATAGTACTGATATTTTAGCTAGACTTTAAATTCGATCACGTAACTTATCTACGGAAAAAACATTGCGAGAAAGTGATTTTTACTGATAATTATGAGGAATCACTGGGAATGGATTTCAAATCTTAATTTTTGAGAGTGTGCTTAGAAGCAATTACTAGGTACATGTATACAAGAATTAAAGGTATTTAACTTAACATTGTCCTTATACCACATTTGTCATTTTCTTATGGCGTTTATGATATCATATGGATCTTTTTAACTGTTTCTCTTGATCAATTTAGGCCGTAAATGAGCAGCCAAGTTGGCTCTATCCAAGTTATTTTTTTTTACCCTGACACAATTACCTTTTCAAAAGACCATGAACTTGGTAAACTTTTATTCATATATTCACGTTATATAGAGAGCAATATATATGAGAACATGTTTCATTATATACCTATCTGAGTGAGATAGCTATGAAGTAAGCATTCTCTGATGTGATATAATTTGAAATTATTGAATCATGAAGGATTCAACTATGAAGAACGATTGATCTGCATTCAGGCATATCGATATTTCAGCAAATTGTAATTCTAAATAGAATTTGTGAAATTATATAAATCTATTGGGAGACGGCTTTATGCAGAGATGGGCTTGTAAAGGTGAATAAAATATAAGCTTATCTAATTACGTAGTCTTTTTGATTTTCTGTTTCGGTCGGGACGGTCCTAACCCGATGAAATTAGTGCCAATTCTAACCGTTGCAAAAACTGACCGTCACTGTTCATCAATGGTTTTTATATACACACGTGCAAACTAGAACTGTCCTAACGGGACTAAAACCCACGCGGGGCATATTGGATGATTGCAAATGGTGAATTTGAAACATAAACACATAATTTTGACATGAAGAAATCTGTTTTCTTGAGAGTGAGAAAACTGACCGTTACAAAATCTAATAGAAAACAATTAAGTTCATAAAGTTGAAAAATCCAGTAAAGTGAAAACATTCATAACTTTCACTAATGTGAAAGAATCTCAATAGAAAAGATAAGTACACACATTCATTATACGTGACATATACACAAAGTTTGAATAAAATATGGTTATTGGTTTTCAAGATACCTCTGAACACAACCCCATAAAATTGATAGAAGTCTATAGCTTCCTTAAAAGTTACAAAATCTCAATCAGAATAGAAGGCGCACAGTTGCATTATACATATAAACTGTACATAATGTTTTAATGAAATCTGTTCATAGGTGTTAAAAGATATACTCTGGACAAATAGCAACTACGGAAGGACAAGGTGACTTCAGTATAACCCTCTAAACTTCGTTTACAGGGGGTATGACAAACACTTACTGACTAGCATAAAAACGAGCGACCAATGTTATGAATTCTATAAAGATTACATTACGAGTAGGGCAAACACGGACACTGGGCACACCAGAGGTGGGATCAGGTGCCTAAGAGAAGTAAGCATCCCCTATCGACCGGTCACATCCGCCGTGAGCCTTATATCTTGATCAGGTAAACGGGATAATCCGTAGTCAAAACCAATGTGCTATGAATGGCCTAACAATCGGTATGAAACACGTCCGACAGCACTTGACTTTCCAACAGACTTCCAACTAAGTATTCTTAAATTAAAGACGAAAACATGTTTCATATATATAAAATAACAATTACAATGACCATTTTTGTTCTCGTATACTTGTACTTGAGAATATGCAATATCTAAGAATTTTTTAAAAATTAATTTGTTCTCTATATTTAGTTCAGTTTATGAAATTTGCAATCTGTTGACGAACCATCCTCTTTTCTATGTCAACAATATACCCATTCACAGTATATTGTAAATGCACTTGCCTCTAAAAACTTTCTTTATCTAGAAATTGGTTTAGAACCTCCGCCTTCTAGACGAACAAATGCTAAATTAGTTATCATGTACAAGATTCATAATAACGAGATTCCGCAATATCTAAAATAAACAATACACTGTACCGACTAAAATAAACCATATGTCCACATATAATCTCCGTTATAGATATAACTATGCAATACCAAAATGTACACTTGAAATGTACCCAAAAAATCATTTGTATCATACACTGTATCAAAGTGGAATTCTCAAGTATCGAATCAAGACAAGCTATTTCAATTAAGCAATTTCGTAATAGTTTATGCTCTAATAATATCAACAATTTCAAGCCCCTTGTATAGTTTTCATAAGGTTCTCGTTTGTTGAGATACTTGTGTTTTGAAAAGACGTTGATTCTCCATTATGTTCCTGTGGCATGCGTGAAGACGTATATCACTTTTTCTTTATTTGTAAGAAATATTCAATTGCTAGATCCAAATTAGTTGGCTAGATTACCAAGGTTAAATGATGATTATTTATACACATCTTCTGCTTTTGAGGTGACAATGCCTTTTCTACCGAATTAGATAATTGTATTGCTCCTTTTATCTATTGACCACTTACCATGATTGTAGTCTCTGTGTATTATTTTTTCAATGACAATTATGTGTTACATGTATTAAGTTATTAGGGGAATAACTCTTAAGTTGCACGAACTTGCTTCTGATCCATTTGTATATATATCATATTGTTACAGGACTCGAAATTAACATATGCCCGTCAGTCTGTGACTGGTTAAAAGTCTAGCGGACTGACTGACATTTGTTTTAGTCAGTCCGATGGGACTGGTTTATTTTTTAAGCATCATTTTGGAAATTATACTTATGAAATTTTATACACACAATTGGCATGCTTTGATATGTAGATATCAGACGAATCTGATTTGTAAATATAAATCCCACATTTAAGTGTTACAATATTGTCTGACTCAGAGGCATATTGAGTTAAATTTCATTTTAATAACATTAACGAAATATGTTTAATTATTTCTGGAACAATCTGTTGGACTGGCAAATTTTTCTGCGGACTGGTTGAAATTATACCCCATCAGTCCGGCTGGGGGTCTGGGGGCTGCCTTGAGGCCCCTGGTGGATCAAGGGCAAAACCCTGGTGGGGGCCCAAGAGGTGAAGCAAAACTAGTATGCATCTATTTCTGATCACAATAATAATTTGATTAAAATTCTGTTCAATATTGAACAGGTTGGGAACACTTCCCCTGTAGCAAGATATTCTCACTAAAACGCGATTATCCCTCTCTAGCGAGAAAGTAAACATTACCATAAACAGGTGTTTTGGCGTCTTTATTGAAAACAATGGCGAATCCTGTGCAACGCTGAACAAGTGCGACACAAACTCAACATGATGCGAATTGTTTCTATGAAATTGACAATATAGGCAATAGGGCTGGGACGATTCAGTGTTAGTTTGATTTGGTTCTGTTTCGATGTAGAGCATTACGATTCGGTTCATATTAGGTCAAATATATCTAATGCACAAAAATTAATAATTTTAATGAGTAGCATACTTGATTTAATTATATTCAAGTTGTATTTACTATATTGTGATCATTTGTAAACATCATATCTATTTATAACGGCATTTTATAACTTTGATAGAAAAAAACCCATTGACAGTCATGAGTCTATTAATTAGAATTTGTTATATTAATGTGCTGCATAATTTTTGGATTATTAAACAAATCTACAGCCAATCTAAAATGTATAAGATATTGTTTTCATTGATATGTAAAAATTCATAAATTCTATCAATTGAGTCTGAAAATCTCTCCTTTATTGATTTACTTCTCTCTCATATAAACTGTCAAAACATTTCATTTGTGTCATTATCTAAGATGTTGATTTTACCCCTACACTGACAGAAATGCTATATGTCATGTAAAGATAAACTTTAATGATCTTACGGACCATATTCTGTTGGTATATGAGTGGTGGAAATGCTAAATATCAACACCGTATTGATTTAAATCTCTGTTGCATAAAAATCCATGTTTTGCACATCACTTGGACGCCATTCTTGTTGTTTTGGTGTATGTAAAATCTAAAACTGATCCGAACCGAAATCCAGAATTTGTAATCGGTGCATCAAATCGAATGGTATGAATCGCGGTGCACCGAAATTTTTGGTGCACCACACAGCCCTTATAGTCAAGAAATTGCATATCAAAGTTGCTGCGTAAGAAGGAAGCAGTCTGAAATCCAATACACATCATGTCATTGTTTTGATTAATATATTTGCAGACGTATCGGACATTTTACCACTTTATCTTCTTTTCAAGTGAAACACGAAGAGATGTACTCCACAGGTGTTTTTCTCGGTTTTATGGGATTTATTTAATCTCGCTAGAGAGCAGGACTCGAAATTAACATATGCCCGTCAGTCTGTGACTGATTAAAAGTCTGGTGGACTGACATACATTTGTTTTAGTCAGTCCGATGGGACTGGTTAATTTTAAAAGCATCATTTTGGAAAATATACTTATGAAATTTTATACACACATTTGGCATGCTTCGATCTGTAGATTATTATAATATCAAACGAATCTGATTCGTAAATATGAATCCCACATTTAAGTTTGATTATTTCTGGAAAACTCTGTTGGACTGGTAATTTTTTCTGCGGACTGATTGAAATTATACACCATCAGTCTGGCTGGACTGGTGACATAAAAAGTTAGCTTCGAGCCCTGTTGTTATATTATTGACCATGGCATTGGATTGCAATCCGGATATCATAATTCATGCTAGGTTTTATTACTATGTTTTCTGTTGTTGTAGGGAGTTCTGGAATAAATAAGATGAAAACGTGCTTGTGAAGTTGTGTGTTGGTTGGCTGTATTTCTACATAAATATTTGATAGCCAAAGAGGGTTATATAAGAATATACAATGAAATACTTTTAAATCAAATCATTCATATTTTGAACGCAGTATGATGCTTAGCTACCAGCTGGTCATTAATATATTATCATTTGACAAACATACACATACCTCAATTCTGGTCAATTTAACTATTTATATTCGAGTTCGTTATTAATTTGATAAATAAGATATGATTACGAGTTATACTACAGATTAAGGCAGCTTTTCTTCTTTTTTTCTCTCGCAGAACTGTTAATCTAATATGATCATTTTCACAACGCTGTGTGAGTTATTTCCTCCTAATTACAGAGGGCGCGCAGCACATTGCGGTTCTCAGTTGGCAACGTAAAGTAAAGTAAATTTTATTTAAAGTCGGCACTATATACATTCAATAAATCAAACACGAGCTCTGTAGATCTTTTTAACCGACTATCACATATAACAAAGAAAAAGACAAACAATTTCAATTTCTAATTGCAATCAATTGCCAGCTAAGGATTGTTTTTCTAAGAATTAAGTGCAATGACTTGAAACTAGTATAACTGAACACTGATTAAATGTAAAGGTGTTCGTTGCGTGATTTTCTCGCAAGCAATAAATGATCATAATGCAAGGTGAAGATAACGAACAGTGATCAATCTCATAACTCCTACAAGCAATACAAAATAGATAGTTGGGCAAACACGGACCCCTGGACACACCAGAGATGAGATCAGGTGCCCAGGAGGAGTAAGCATCCCCTGTTGACCGTAATGTAACAAAGTATGCAAATATCAACTAGTCCTCTACTTCTTTAGATCAGAATCAGGATGTCTTTAGTATATCAGCTATTCTTCATTATTATATTTTTATCAATATTTTCGACACCCAAAACAAACCATATGCCTAAAACACATATTTAGCCAACGAATACATGTACATTATCAAATTATCGTTTCACACTTAAAAAGAAAACTATTTGTTAAATGTACATCAGATACCAATAAACAAAACATTGGAATTATCTCGAATTGGTATCTCTAACGTAATATTTCTGTTGAAGAAGCTGTGACTTTTCGGGTCGTACATTTCACGAAATATTTGAAAGTATGTTTTGACACAAGTATAGTGGAAAAATATGTTAGGATTTTTTAAAATCAAACATGAGATGGCAACACAAGAATACAACATAACGAGGCCTAAACCGTGCACATTTTTTGTGCGCCGTAAATCGAAGGGTTTTTAATTAAGGGGTGGATATGCAACTCTCTGATCTGTCCCAATATTTTCTCACAGAGCTAGTTCTGTCGCTAATAAATCGGCATTACATTTCTCCGTCTTCTCTTGAGATAAGATAGGGCTATTATAATAATAAGATAACTAATTTTACATAAGCATCGAAAGTAAAGTCTGTATTTATCAATTCATTTTCGGAGGTAGCTATTTGCAAGTACATACATTTTAATGAGAAATACATGTAGTACAGAATAGTTGAGACATACTTATTCTCATAATCTTGAAGAAATGAATGCAAGAAACATGGTACCATTAGCTTGATTAATTATTAATCATAGCTCCAGTTATATATGAAAGGCGAAGATAACGAACGGAGATTAATCTCATAACTCCTCTAAGCAATACAAAATAGATAGTTGGGCAAAAACGGACCCCTAGACACACCAGAGTTAATTCAATTTTGATGAGAATAAAATATTTTTCATATACAGCTGAGTAAAGAAACAAATTTTGTCTCTGGGGCCATGCAGACAGTGATCATCATCAGTAAAGGAGTAGAGAGAAACCGCAGGGTACACAGTCGTTTAATCATTTTAAAAACCTTATACTTTTTGTTTGATTTTTTTCTTCAAATATCAAATCCTGGAACGTTTACAAGACAGGTACCTGATACTGTTTGCTGCGGGCTTATGATCAGATACCTATTAAAATTCTGTTTATATCTTGTTTTACGATCAGGTGTAGATCAACTAATAATTTGTAATATTCGCGCGAGTACCTGAAGGTTTAATTAGTTGATATAACATATTTCAACAGTCTCGATTGAAGTCAGCATTTCGCAAATTCTATGGTCGTTATAACGATCTAGTTCGTCAATACAACCTCGCATTGGGTCAAATGCTGTCTGACGTGTTTCATACCGATTGTTAAGCCGTTCTTGGCACACTGATTTGACTGCGGATAACTCCGTTTAACTGATCAGGATATGGGGCTCACGGCGGGTGTGACCGGTCAACAGGGGATGCTTACTCCTCCTAGGCACCTGTATTGCTTGTAGGAGTTATGAGATTGATCACTGTTCGTTATCTTCACCTTGCATTTACATGTAACTAGTATTTAACCACATATCCATGTTTTCGTTTCGTTTCATTATTTCATATATATATATATATATATGAAACAGTGGAAATGAGGATGATTTTCCGATTTTTCTGTTTTCAAAATAAGATAAGCCTTTTGATTTTACAAAATGCTGACCACCTCATATTATCAACTATGCACACAGTATTTTACGTTCCGTTCTATTTTACCAACACCCAATCATTAAACGTCTACAATCTTCCAAATTTCTTCCAACCCACGCGATCTTTAAATCCTACTCTACGAGTTTCAAAACGTGCCACTTTACATTTCAATCTAATTAAAATCAGACTTCTTAGATCCCCGCCGTATACTTTGCGTAAGAAGATCTGACATAACCCCATTAGGGGTCATGTTCATGTGAAATATATGTTAGCCAATCAACGCATCGCCTATGAAGTCGTCGGTGTTCACAATTCAGGGAAAATATCTGCGATTGTTTGGTTTGAAAACCCTCCACATCTCAGCTAGATGTGACGTCACAATGCACACTTCAGCATTATATTCCTCGCGTTAAATAAGTAAACCATCTTGAAAACTATTCAAATCATACCCATCCCTATTCATACATCAATCACAATTCACGATTAATTTAATTTGGGCGTATTTTATATCGTACGTTTTGTTGTTTGCATGAACGGAATAGATTTGACATTATTGCGAAAGTTTAGAATTCCTTATGTGAGAACAACAATTTCATAGTGTGCAATAAACTTTGTGGGAAAGTGATTACTGCAACTTGTTTATGAATTGCTGGGAACCGCCAGAATGGCCATCATTCTCTGTATGGCGCAATCTGACTGGCTGATTGTTCTCATGAATATTACAAGCAAAGGTCATGTGGACATGACCCCCCCCCCAATGGAGTTTTGTCAGATCCTATTATAGCGATTGTGAGCGTGTCGTAGGATCTGATTTTAATTATATTGTATTACATTTGGTTGCTATTGTAGCAAAAGCATA
Organism: Ostrea edulis; assembly: GCF_947568905.1. Taxonomy (NCBI): domain Eukaryota; kingdom Metazoa; phylum Mollusca; class Bivalvia; order Ostreida; family Ostreidae; genus Ostrea; species Ostrea edulis. Next base: position 35,640,502 of record NC_079171.1, read on the forward strand.
TTTCAAGTACTTTAAGAAAATATAAGATGCTGCGTCGGTATTTTGACAGAAACGCAAATAGGTGAGAACGTCAATCTCTACCTTGAGTGATCGTTCCTTACAATATTATTTTTTAATGCTCCATTTGCCGATAGGGGTCGTTGATTCAAAGATTTATCAACCCTATTAATCGCTGGCGCATCCGTTTCACTCCTAAAAATACCACATACATTTTGCACGTTTAAGGCTGACATTTAGTGTTTTCTATGGGGATTCTTGCCTTTGAAGGTTATTAGATGCCCCTATTATTTTCCAAAGTTAAACTGATGAAATTGTATATCAATTATGGATAGCTGCATCAAATAAATCTTTCATGAAATTAAAAATCGAGACATTCAAACTTGTGTGAAATCAATACTCGTAAAAAATAAATTGTAAGGGATTCATGCAATTCAATAGAAAATATACTGGAATGAAACAAATTTTAAAAAGTTGCAAAACAATTACAAAAAAAATTCCTTCAGCATTTACCTGATTACAGCAAATAATGACTGTTTTATCGATTTAAATTAGTCAATCATTTTCACGAACATATAGTGGAGGCCGAGTATGCTGAGTTTGGATATAATGAAAATTTAAACACTTCATATTTCCTTGATAAAAATAACGGTGATAGATAGATCACACATTCACTCTACACAGTCAAGACCATCTCACTTGATTGATTGCTTTTATGTTGTTTAACCTCCCGCTTGAGAATTTTCCACTCATATGGGACGTCACCATTGCCGGTGATGGACTCCAAAGCTTTAGACTACGATCCGCGCTTACGGCCTTTGAACAGTGATAGTTCTTTCCCCGTCCTACACCTGCTGTGGCAAAGGGTGTTAGTATTTTTGCAGTCTCATCCGATGGACCCCCCCCCCCCAGTCAATCGCCTCTTACGACACGCATGGGGTACTGAGGACCTATTCCAACCGGGATGAAGTGCAAAATGGATGAAGTGCAAAAGGGATTGAAGACCAAAATTGAATTTGCAGAGGATTTCAGATTAACTTCTAGCACATTCAGTACAATATCGAAAAAATAAGCTATTATTTTTAGAAATAAATTTCTAATGTTTTGGCCGGAAGAGAAAACGACTTTGGTCGGGCGATTTCGTCGACATATAAGACACATTATGTATGTCGTTAATAAAAGAACAAGTAAAAATGATGCTCAATTTTAGAGGTCCACTTGATATGTGTAACACAACTTTACTAAATGTGAATCCGGATTTTAAAAACATCACAACTATAATGAAAAACAAATATACATCAAAAATTTTTTGGCAAGTGAACATCCATCTATTATGTAGATACTCAAATTAGATTTCTAATCCAATCGTATATGGTGTGAAATGCATGCCAAATATTTAGATTTTTTTTTTACCCCCCCCAACCAAATAAACGAATTCGTCAGTTAAAAAAGTCCCATCTTTGCATTGTTTTGCAAGCTGCTGGTTGTAAGTTGAGTAAACCATTTTCTCAATTTAAGGTCAAGGAGAAGGCCGCATTACTCACTTGTAACTCTGATATAACGAACATTGGCTATAACTAGATGTTTTATAAGTTTCCAGGAACTTCGTTATATCGGGAATCTACTGTATCGCATTACATCAATCACTGTCTTACTCTGACTTCCCACCACAGCTGATACTACAAGACACGGCATGTTAATGAAAATACACTACACCTGGTGTACGCTGCGATACAAACATACATAACGGTAATTAGAGGAAACATGACAACAACACGTATTGAAGCGCTTGTCTTTTGTCTCTTGTTCTCTACGCCAACAAGAGCTGATGTGAAGTCTAGTTATTACAAAGGAGAACGGGACTTTGACAACAAGACTTTTCAAAACCGTTTCCTGACCGAGAACCCCGCGGAGTCCTTGATTGCGTGTTCCGTTATGTGTTCTGAGAGTAGAAAAATCTGCGGGTGTTTCGGCTATAACTCCAAGAAGGAGAAATGTCGGCTCCATGAAACGTGTAATACGGAACAGTCGGCAGTGTATGAAGAGGGATGGAGGAACTACTGCCCAGACGGTATGTATATTTATGAGAATGAAAGCGCTAATGTTTTATTCTGCATTGTTTCTTAATTATGCTTTTTAAAATGATATGCAATAACCAGATATTGTGAATTTCATTTATTTGGATATATATTTTTTGCTATACTAAAAGCATCGGAAATGGAAATATATTTTGGTACTAACGCAAATTCAAGAATGGGTAATTGTAAAAACCAACTGCTTTATGATATTGTAAGTCCAATTATACTTTGATGCACTGGTGTCGTTTTCCCCCTACTTTGTATGAAAGTTTTTTTTCCCATTTTCACACAAATCTCGCTATGTTTATGCCCCCGAAATCAATATAGTTTTTGGCCTGTCTGTCTGCGGCAACCTTGGTCATACCTTTTACACCATTTCTGATCTGATGACTAAGCATTAACCATTGACATAATTTTTAGAAAATTCAAATGTAAGCCACAGCTTTCAAATTGTAAGAGGAATGCTTTCATGAAACTTGAAGATAACGAAAAGTGATCAATCTCAATACTCTGATGAGGAATACTAAATGTGTGAGTTGGTCAAACACATACCAGAGGTGGGATCAGGTGCCTAGAAGGAATAAGCATCCCCTGTTGACCGGTCACACCCGCCGTGAGCCCTATATCATAATCAGGTAAACGGAGTAATGAAAGGTGAAGATAACGGATAGTGATCAATCTCATAACTCCCATAAGGAATGCAAAATAGAGAGTTGGGCAAACACGGAGCCCCGGACACAGCAGAAGTGGAATCAGGTGTCTAGGTGGAGCAAAGATCCCCCGCCGACCAGTTACACCAGCCGTGATCCCACATCCCTATCAAGCAAACAGATCCACCGCAGTCTGACTGCGCCAAGAACAGCCTCACATTCGGTACGAAACACGCCAGACAGTATTTGACCCAAATAAAGCGTATTCATCATAACGACCATATAATTTGCAAAATGCTATATTTAGTATGTGTATTTCTTGTGAGAAGAACATGCTAACAGTACTAGATTTGCTGACCTTGTGACCGTTGACCTAGTTTTTGGAAATTTATCTTGGTCATATTTTGACATTATAAGAGGTAAACCTTTCAATATTGGTATGAAAGATATGTATAAGATGTTTCCATTGACCCTGCGACATTGAACATTGAGCTAGCCTTTGGAAATTTTCGAAATCTTATAATGTCTTGCAGTTCCACTTTATTGTAATCCGGGGGCATCAGTGTTTCACAAACAAATCTTGTTTTCCCTATCAGAAAGCCCCATGCCCCATACCTAAAAAAAACCGGTCTGTTTTGAATGTAGTTATTGTATACACATGGGGACGAAGCCACTCAGTGGGAACCAGTATTGCACACACAGGTGTACGTAACAAGGGTACGGGGCAAAATGACAAGACGCGAAGCAAAATACAAAAAAGTTATGGCCCGGGCAAACTTTGTAAGAAAAGCGGAAGAAGCTTTACACTAAAGCATTATGTCTCCCTTCTGAAACATAATTAACTTCCGTAAAATCATAATGCCCTTTTTTCGGTTGATTGAAATACGAAATATCTATCAAAGTCAATATGAGTTGAACATTAAAGTTTGATCTGTTCCTAGTTCCGCACATCCCAAGGGACTGCAGTGCCATTCTACAAAGTGGACGGACAGAGTCAGGTGTATACAAAATCTATCCGTTCTCCACGAGATGCCATGCAATTCGCGTATACTGTGACATGGAGACGGCTGGTGGAGGATGGACGGTAAGTATTCTATTTTTTTCCTCCCCACTCTCTGCCTCTCTCTATATGAAAGATGAAGATAACGAACAGTGATCAATCTCATCCTCCTATAAGCAATACAGAATAGATAGTTGGGCAAACACGGACCCCTGGGCACACCAGAGGTGAGACCAGGTGCCCAGGAGGAGCAAACATCCCCTGTCGACCAGTCACACCTGACGTGAGCCCTATATCCTGATCAGGTAAACGGAGTTATCTGTAGTCAATATCAGTGTGTCAAGAACTGCCGAACAATCGGTATGAAACACGTCAGACAGCATGTGACACAATGGTAGGTTGTACTCACGAACTAGATCGTTATAACGACCATATTATTTGCGAAATGCTGCCTTCAATCGAGATTGTTGAAACCCCTGTTCCATTAACTTGTTTGTCAGTAGCTTGCCTCGATTTAAAAACTGACTATACGCAGAACAAGTTCTTGTGTATCGAATCAGTTGAGAGATATAAACACCATATGCAGGTGATAATGGAATATTGCTACATAAACAGAAGTGGACGACTCTATGGTGTCTTTTATTTGGAGCTCACAGGGATATAGAGGAGTTATATTCCAATGGAGACCCGGGTTAGAATAGGTCCTCATTACCCCCTGCTTGTCACGAGAGACGACTAAATAGGGCGGTCCTTCGGATGAGACCTCAAAAACCGAGTCCCCGTGTCACAGTAGGTGTGGCACGATGAAGATACCTCCGCGGTTGAGTTAAGGCTTTCCCCATAAATACCAGTCCTGTCCATAAATGTACTTTACCACACTGACACATTGCACGATGTCACAATGAAAAATACGTCATAACGAAGGTCATGACGTACATATCTACCGGCCTTTTGTGGTTGGAAATATCAAAATATTGTTTCGTTATTTACCACCTCTGTCAAACGGTAAACTGCAATCGCGTAAAAGTTTCTGTCAAATGGGTTATATTAATTCTCTTTGATATTGAAAAAGTTTCAATTTCTTTTCCATATAACATACATGCTAAAATAATATCCATATTATATTGTGATCTTGATATCGCCCCTAATCTGCACGTATAGTTACTTTTACAATGGACTCATTAGCATAAACAGGGTTTCCGTATATAAAAATTTCATTATTGGCACGACACTCCGAGGTTTTTAAGTGAAAGATGTTTGATTTATGCGACATGTGAACTTCAGTGCAAAAGGAAAGTTAGGGGAGCAAGTTCTGGCTTCAACAGAAAATATGTTTTTCAGGCTAGATTCAACTTCGTATGTGCAAAAATCGCTGCATCTTGCATATTCAATGCAAAAATTAGACATGTTACAAGTCACAATAAACTTGCTCTCAGCACTTTTCAAATTAAGAAATTAATATGCTTTGAAATGATATATACTTCAGCTTGCATTGATATCTGGATATCGTGCCAATTCAACGATTTATACATACACGATACGTTTTTATCTTGATATTTGATCACGTGATACCGAGTTGATGTAGAGAGTGTCGGTCTGGTGAAAAATGTATAGGAGGTCAATATGCACTTAATGATATATACATATTGTTTTTGTATAAAAGGGTTGTTTTTACAGAATTTGTCACAAATTGATCTGTTTATTAATGCTTTTTTCCTGATATATTTCTATGGCCCTACTTAACACAACTGCGTCCCTACTCAAAGACCCTAAGTGCCGAGCATAGGCCTAAATTTTGCAGCCCTTCACCTGTAATGGTGACGTTTACATATAAGTGAAAAATTCTCGAAAGGAAAGTTAATCAATATACAATCAATCAATAATAATTGTAGGAGTTATGAGATTGATCACTGTTCGTTAACTTCACCTTTAATTTCGAAGTTTTACTGTTTGCTAACTGTTTCACGTCCCATTTAAGATATTTTACTGAGGCATAGACGTTAACTGTATAAAACTGTTTAGATCAACTTCGAAGATTAATTTCAGAATCGCAAATGATAAAGCTTAAGTTGAAATTCAAAATTCTAAAAAGCCAAAGATATATAGAGCGACCCAAAGACACCAAAAGTTGCTATAACAATGGGGTTTTGCAGGAAAATTATTCTCCGCGATAGGTTCGTTCTTTTGTTTTTAACCTGGATTGATCTCTATGACCATAGCATGGCGCTCAGGACCGTAGCAATGGTGGTTCTATATTGTGATAACGCCTGTCGCGACAAATGCCCTCCGTTTTAATGTTATATAAAACGACTCGTGATTTCATGCCAGGCAAAGGAAACGTTACTTATCTTACGGTTAAATCCCTGTTATACTAGGTCCTCAGTCGATAACACAATAATGCTTAATGATCATGTCACATTCTTACATTGGTCACAAAACAGATTAAAACAAATGTTACCAATATTCTACAGGCATTTCAAAGACGACTTCATTGGTCTGTGAAATTCAATCGGACTTGGGAAGAGTACAAGATCGGGTTTGGTATCCCGGAAGTGGATTATTGGATAGGTATGTATATGCAGAAAAAAATGTTCAAAGTGTGGCTGTGACCACAGTTTGTACCTTTTCCATCACCCCAAAAGGTCCAATAATGGAAGAGAATTATACAAATCCTATAAATCCCTCTATATCCACCGACGTGTCCTGTTTCCCTTAAGCTTTATTGTATAATTACGCTTTTTAAAAGGAGCATTAGCTGCCATATTGCCCCTAAATCTGAATTCAATGAAAATTGCTCTATATTATATAATTGTTTCAAAGTATGCAAATTTGGAAACTAAAAAAATTTCGTCTTACAAGACAACAATTCTTCCTTATATATTTCTTTACACTAAAAGCGGTTATCTAACGTAGTTTCAGTAGCTACCTCCTGTGTTTGTACAAAGTAAATGTTCTTAGAAGCCATTGAGATATATTCCCACGCCTTTGAGAGATTTTGAGGAAAAAAAGGTCATCACTTTCACAGCTAATGCCAGTTTAAAATAGGTATATTAGGGGATGCTTACTCCTCCTAGGCACCTGATCCCACCTCTGGTATATCCAGGGATCCGTGTTTGCCCCACCCTCTATTTTGTATTGCGTATAGGAGTTATGAGATTGACTGCACCGTTCATTATTTATATTCGATACAAAAACGCAAATATAAATATATGCAAGTATAGATATACAGTTCTGCATGTATTTGTTATTTTGATAAATAGTATTGATACTGCAATTTTCCTTAGTGCTAAATACTCAACAAATTATATAGGAAATGACGTAATCCACCAATTAACAAAGGGAATCAACTCTTCTCTCCATGTTGTCATCAAGTTACCAACCGGTGAAACACTGTACGAGTTATATGACCACTTCTCTATAGCTGACGAGGCAAACAAATACAAACTATTTCTGGAAGGACCGGCAACAGGGACACTAGGTAAGAATGAAACGGAGGGAGAATATCACTCTAGCCTGTAACAGTGAGGGCTCTTCGCTCCTTTACCAAACGCTCGGCATTTAGAGCGAGAATCACGAGTTTTCGGATATGACCTTCAAACGGAGGTCTCGTGTCATGACAGGCATTCGCATGATAAAGAACCATCTTTACTACAGCCCTGAGTGTTAAGCATAGGTCTGAATTTGTGGTACTTCACCTACAGCTGGTGAAGTCTCAATATGAGTGATAAATTCTCGACGGCGCGTAAATATGACGCAATATGACTGCTGTTGTCCTGACAACGCCTTCATTGATACAAAACCTATGGATTTAAAACCTGCGACTTTAATCATCACATATATTAAATGTGTTAGGTTTGACGTGGCCCCAATATCGAGAATCAAACCCGAAACTCCCGGTAATAGAATTAATAATATATTGTGGAAGGAAGAATTTCGTATGCACAAATTGATCGTGTGCTTTCATATTGTTTAATGTCCCGCTTGAGAATTTTTCACTCATAAGGAGACGTCATCATTACCGGTGAATGGCTGCAATATTGAGGACTATGCTCGGCGCTTACTGTTTTTAAGCGGGGAGGGGTCTTTATTGTGTTACACCTTCTGTGACACGGGGCCTCGGTTTTTTGTGGTCTCATCCGAAGGACTGTCCTATTTAGTCGCCTCTTACAACAAACAAGGGGTACTGATGACCTATTCTACCTCTGATCCCTACGGGACTATACATATTGATTGTATATTGTTTAACGTCACGCTTAAGAATGTTTTACTCATATGGAGCCGTCATCCTTGCCAGTGAAGGTCTGCAAAATTTAGGCCTATGCTCGAGGCCTATGACCATTGAACAGGGGTGGATCTTTCTCCTGCCACACCTGCTGTGACACAGGACCTCGGTTTTTGCGGTCTCATCCGAAGGACCACCCCATTGTGTCGCCTCTTACGACAAACAAGGGGCATAGAGGACCTATCCCTAACCCGGATTCCCACTGGATGACTGTGCAAATTGATACCAAATGAATGAAATAAGTAATAAAGGCATTCAAGAAAAAATTCGTGTAGAAGGCATGTTCATTTGCAGAAAAAATATGTATAGACCCTGAAGCGTACGACTACACCACTTACACGGAAAGTTACGAAATGATTCTTGCACAGAACGGTGAACTGTTGGCACTGAACGGTGTGCAAGGAACGATGAACAATTTGCACCAAACGCTAGGGGTGACTTGCATGCTTTGTGAACAGTTTTTACGATATGATAGGCATGAACTGCACGTTTTGATAAACACCTCTTTAGTTTCCGTTGCCCTGGTCGATTTTCACACCTTCTGTAAAAGTCAAAACTTATTGTGGTTTAAAAACAAAACACATCCGCATTCAATATACAAGTTAAACACAGGTCGCTCATTGCATCATTCAGACAGTTCTGATAAACAATTAATTTTGATAAAAATATTTTTATTGAAAAACGATACGTGATGAAACAAAAATAAGAAGACAAATTATTCCTACATATAAAAACACAACTACCGAGGGCAGAGCTATGCCATGTCTGGAGACTTCCAAGGGAGATCAAAGGACGTCGATATCAATGTATCAGAATTTACTTTGCCTGATGGATTTAACACACTATTTTGTGTCGATCTATTATTTGCAAACTTTCATTATAGAAAATCCACTTTAGAGTAATTTTAAAATAATTGTTCGAATTCCAAACGTCCACCTATCCCAGAATGATTTGAAAAGTCTGCAAGTTGCCAAGGGCGTGGTTTGAAAGGTCTGCTCGTTTCCATGGGCGTGACTTGATCATGCAAGGAACGATTCTTGCACGAAACGGTTTGCACGGAAGGAAACGGAACACTTTGGAGGTGTAGAAGCACGCTTCAGGGTATACATATTTACCTATGGATCGGAAGAACTGAGAAAATGCGAAAATACATTGGTGAATGAAAGTATGGAGCTTAAATCATGACAATAAACGCTTTGTTCTAAAGAAAACGCCAAATTTTCCTACTGTATCCATCTATTTAAATTTTTAAACACTATATTGTTTCCAAAAAAATTGGTAATAACTCTCAGTATTTGGAAAGTAAAATCAGATTATCATAAACAAGCTTTGTTATTGATTTTTTTTTTTTTACAGGTGACAGCTTGTTGGTAGGTACTCAGAATCTGAATGGAATGTATTTCAGCACGCTGGATCAGGACAATGATGTGTACCCCGCCTGGCACTGTGGTGCAGGAATGGGGGGAGGGTGGTGGTTCAGAAATTGTTGCTACGCGTTCCTTAATGGCGCCTGGTTTTCGGGTTCGTTTGGGGTATCTTGGTTCCCAAAACTCCCCGCTGGATCAAAGGCGAACGAGACGTTGCTAATGGTAAAACCACGATAAACAATTATAAAAGATCTTAGAGATCAACAATTTTGTGGGTGTGTAATTTACCTTGTATTCGCTTTGTTGTTTGTAATGTCCCATTTGCACTCCTATCGGGACCCCAATCGCTTTTTAAGTGCTTAAATCTAACAAAAGGCGTGAGGGTTCTTTTATGGTGCCTTGACCTTCCGTGACGCTTGTACTTTGTATCGAACTAAAGACGCAAACGTTCACGTCTTAGGCTCGATACGGCCACGGTACCAGCTGGGGTTGAAGAACGACATACCGATCATGAAGCTAACGCTCTCATTATTGAGTCCTCCTACCCACTTCTGAGCGGGAAAAATCGCGTGAAAAAAAACTAACCATAAATTTGACATTTCAGATCTCGATCATGGGCAAATATAGGGAAAAGTGGCTTACATGATTTTCATATAAAATTTTTATTTGGCACGAGAAGACGAAAAATCAAGACGCATATTTTTGTGTGGTTTTCATGCTCATTATTCTGAAGTGAAATCATGTGAACATCATCAATCTTGTATATAATATGCACTTAGATCAATTACCCGTGAATCTATATAATTTATATAATAAAATGTTATCCGAGGAAAGGCATAAAAATGACATGATTTTCGCATGGATATCATGTGATTAAATTCTGCTTATAATAGGGATTTAGAAGAAGTTGAAAACTTTCTAACTCTTCTATATAATATATTTCATAAAGCATTATAAAACAAGAATTGTTTAGAATATTATTCTATATAATATGCTAGCTTAATATTATAAACATAATATATTATAGTATATATTAATAATTCAAAATCTATAGAATAATTTGTGAAGCATTAGCCAAAAACAGCGTGCCAAAAAAGTGGAGCCAAATTCGTCCAAGGATAAGAGCTATGCATGAGGGAGATAATCCTTAATTTTGAAATGAATTTCTAAATTTTATAACAGCAGTTAAATATACATCCGTATTTCCAAGCTAGTAACGAAGTACTTAGCTACTGGGCTGTAGATTATTTGTCGAAATGCGCATCTGGTGCATCAAAATTGGTACCGTATAAGTTTTACATTATGACCCCTGGGTCGAGGCCTCTGCTGGTGGACTGTTAGTCCCCAAGGGTCTCTACAGCCCAGTAGCTAAGTACTTCGTTACTAGCTTGGAAATACGGATGTATATTTAATTGCTGTTATAAAATTTAGAAATTCATTTCAAAATTAAGGATTATCTCCCTCATGCATAGCTCTTATCCTTGGACGAGTTTGGCTCCACTTTTTTGGCACGCTGTTTTTGGCTATATTTAGCTCTAAAACTTCATAGTTATTTCGGATTTCAAACATTTCGGTTGAGCATCACTGAAGAGACATTATTTGTCGAAATGCGCATCTGGTGCATCAAAATTGGTACTGTATAAGTTTTACTTTGAAGTTAAATTGTGCGTTCTTTAACTACTAATGTAAGGAAAATGATGCATATATAATAAGGGATTACTAATGTCAGCAACAAGACGATCCGTTACTTATTGAGCATTTTAAATGCGCCTTATGTTCGAAATCTTGATAAAAAAAATTCTATCCCTAAAATTAATGATATATTTGTAAAACATTAAAGAACAAAGATTGTTCGGTAATTTACAGACATGATTACAATCTGCATTGCAGCTATCGCATTTTATAATTACAGAAGACCTCGTTATTCACAACGAGGTGGTGTCTAGTCTTCACTATATTTGCATATATTCATCAGGAATTTCGTCAGTTTGTTGTGTTGTCATTAAATATATGTAATAGAAATTTTGCCATTTTAATGTGATGTCAGTAGTGAAGTTTAATCATTCAATGATATGTATATCTATTTAAGACTTTGTCAATTTGTTGTTATTCATAGCTCTGATCCTTAGACGAATTTGACTCCAGTCTTTGGCACTTTTTTTAGTTCAAATAAGTTGATTGCTATTTCGGATTTCCTATATTTCAGCTTGAGCATCACTGAAGACACATTATTTGTCGAAATGTGCATCTGGTGCATCTAAATTGGTACCGTATAAGTTTTACATTGTGTTATAAGTGACACATGTATGCATACTCATTAGGAACTTTGTAGATATATTGTGTTGCTTATTCATTGAGAATTCATCATGTTGTATGACACATGTCTGCATATTCGTTAGGAACTTTGTCGATCTATTGTGTTGTTGATAGTGATATACATATTCATTGTGGATGTATTATGTTGTATGACACATGTATGCATATTCATTAGGAACTTTGTCGATTTATTGTGTTGTTGATAGTGATATACATATTCATTGTGGATTTAGTATGTTGTATGATACATGTATGCATATTCATAAGGAATTTTGTCGATTTATTGTGTTGTTAATAGTGATACATATTCATTGCGAAGTGATCATGTTGTATGACACATGTCTGCATATTCATTAGGAAGTTTGTCGATCTATTGTGTTGTTGATAGTGATGTACATATTCATTGTGAATTTATCATGTTGTACGATTATAAAGTGTTTTGTTGTGTGTACTACGGTACTGTATTGGTGTTTTCTGTTGTGATCTATTAGTGCCGATACCACGTTTCTTAAATTAAACATATATGCATCGTTTTGCGTGACATTATTTTCCAGGGGCGGATCTGGAGGAAAAACATGGGGTTTGTAACATTATATAGGATGAAATGTTCTACCACCATGTTGTAATCGAGAAGGGAGCAATGCATTGTACACCCGCACTCTTTTTCCCTAACAAAAGTACTCAGATGATAAAGTTTATCTACTCAGGATAAACTAGGTTATTTTGAGCAGAATATTTCACTATTATTATAGCAAGAACGATAACTCCTAGTATTTTTTTTACCTATGCAACTGAGCATGCTCAAGTGTAACATCCTTTTCCTGCTGAACAAGAAAGCTGCAAGGTGCCAGAAATTTAACTAAGAAACTGATCTGAAGCATCACGAGGATAAAGCCATGTTGAGAGCCAATAAAACCAGAGCATATAAGACGAAGAGCCCACATGCCCGACCACCGATAAGGGCATCCCTTGATCATGGTGTAGAAGTCACCACGGTGACCACTCAGGCTTCCGCATCGACCTTTGATTCTATCATTCCCACGTCAGTCGCCAGTCTTAATTCAGAGGCAGCTACCTCAGCTTCAGGAGGAAGTTACATGGTCAGCCATGAAATACTAACCCAATCAGTACCCCTACAGCCTGTTTATGAGATGGCAGATGCCCCAACCCCTGCTGTACAGTCTGTACCCATGCAGCAGTCAGTGGAGCCACACTTGCATGTACCACCAGGTATCACTACATCATGTATAAATTAAGTTGATATGGATATGCCTACACCTTTCCAGAGTGTAGTATCAACGCTTGGGGTTCATGTCTCTCAGACATTGAAGGACAAAATTTGGAAAAACGAGTATGTTGTCCTAAACAAATTATTAATCAAAGAACCAGTTTCAGATATCCAGCATCACATTGTTTATCATGACGGCTTAATTCAGGCTAAACCTAAGTACAAGGATGAAAAAATTGGGTCCATTTCACAATAGACTGATGCCTTTTTACTTTTTGCCTCGATTTATTGTGCCAAGCACTTTGCACAAGCTATAAATTTGTTCCGTTACATGGCCACAATTAGAAAAGGTGCAGAGCATTGACCCAATTCCTTTGGTTGGAGGGATTATGACATCCAATTTAAGCTGAAAAAATATATTGATTCAATTCTCAGTTGGGGTTCTCTTGATGCTGAATTGTGGCTGTTTTATATGCAACCTATGGTACAAAACAATCAGAACTCCCCTAAACATTTCAAATGTTTCTCTTACAACTTTCAGGGTGTATGTGAAAAACACAATTGTAAATTTTTGCATATTTGTGTGAAATGTAATGGATCACATCCTTCTTTGAATTGTAGGTCTGTCCAGAATAACAATGTCAAACAATCCCCTCAGTATAGGCCCGCACCACAGCAATTCCGCCCAAGATTCCCACAGCGAGCAATGCGACCTACACAATAAATTATGGCAATTAGGCCTGACCCAATTAAAATTAACAATCTACACAAATTATTGATAACTTATCCTAACAGGGAAGTTGCCAACATATTAGCACAGAGTTTACAGAAAGGGTTCTTGTTAAATTATCAGGGCCCTAGAATTAGAGTTGAGTATAGAAACATGAAGTGTGCAATTCATTATTTTAGTGAACTAGAGAAAAAGTTTAAGAAGGAAGTTGGCTTAGTTAGGGTTTTGGGTCCTTTTTCAGCCCCACCGATATGAAATTTAAGATGTAATCCAGTAGGTTTATTACCTAAAAACAAGGTCGATGGCGCATGATCACCAACCTGTCCCATCCTTATGGTGATAGTGTTAATGATTACATAGACCAGCAAGCTAGTTTTGTTAGCTATGCTTCATTTGATGATGCAATTAAGATAATTCAAACCAAAGGAAAAGGGGCTCTAATGGCAAAGATGGACATTTCTAGTGCATTTAGGCTTTTACCAATAAGTCCTCAGAAATTTTGTCTGCAAGGTTTTAAGTTTAATAATTCATACTATATTGACCAATGGGATGTTCAGTATCTTGTTCATTGTTTGAAAAATTTTCATCTTTTTTTACATTGGGAGTTAGAACAGAGGTCGCAAAAGGATTTAACCTGTATTTACTAGAATTATTTAGTTTGAAATCGGTGTTTACAAACAACTATCACTCGGCCATTTCTAATGACAGCTTTGTCTCCGTGTACATACTTCCAGAGGTCAGATCATCGTTCTAATATGTGTAAAGTTGTGTATTTTGTTACTATATTACTGTATTGTAAGTTTAAGAGAAATAATAATATTTAAGAGAAATAATAATATCAAATACCTCTAAGTAATTTGTTGTTGTACGCTCTTTCAGACTTAAATTTACGCAGTTATATGCGTTATGTTGGGACTTACTTGGTCACTACATTTGTATAGGTAAACTGTTGCATATCCATTGCTGTCTTGGTAGTTGTGTCTTTGGTTACGTCCCGGTCGAGAATTTTTCACTCTTATATAGACGGCACCAGTTGTAGGTAAAGCGAGAAGAAAGACATATGCGTAGCGCTTACGGCTGTAACGGTCTAAGTTCTTTGACGTGTCAACGCCTGACGCGACCCCACCTCCGTTTTAAAGGTATATAATAACAACCCGTCATACTCCCTTCTAAATGTCGATACTTTGGAGAAAAAACAATCACAACCTATGATTGGGTCTTAGGTTGGACGCGTTCATGGCACGCACGAGGCTCGAGCTCACAACCTTTCGAAAAGGAATCGAAAGCTCTACCACTGAGCTACCGTGACCGTTATATCATCTCTAGTGGGTATGATAGAATATAACCATATGTAATTTGCAGGTTGGTTTTTACTTCTTGAGATGTAAGAAAAGGTAACAAAACCAGCAATATGCCCATAAAAACAGAGGTATGAGATGATAAACCTCTTTTTTTTTTTCAAAATAGCAATCATAATTAGATAATGTTACGCTATAAAAAACCCTCTTTTCCTTAATTATCATGTAACATTCTTATAGAGACATACACATTCGTCACAAAACAGATTTAAACAAATGATACCAATATTCTACAGGCATTTCAAAGACGACTTCATTGGTTTGAGAATTTCAATTGGGCGTGGGAAGACTACAAAGTCAGGTTTGGTACACCAGGGTCTACTTATTGGATTGGTATGCTTTTCAGGTCGAACGATGTCTATGGTTTTGTTGTAAGGGCGGATCTAGGAAATTTTCAAAGGGTAGTTGCTACCCAATTTTGCAACACCCCCCCCCCTCCACAAGGGACTTGAATTATGCACCTCCTAGTTAGAAAGCGAATGCTTTATTATCGGGATACCGCGACATGAAAGGGGAGAGGAAGCAGCCCTCATTATCTCCTTCTAGATCCGCCACCAAGTCGTGCTTTCCTTTGGCTTAAATGCATAGAAACTGCTATATAGATAATTCATACTCGAGAAATATGTATATATAAATGTGTACAGCTCTCCATGTATTTATTTTTGTGGTAAATATCATGGATACAGCAATTTTCCATTTTGCTAAACATTCAACAAATTATGTAGGAAATGACGTAATCCACCAATTAACAAAGGGAATCAACTCCTCTCTCCATGTTGTCATCAAGTTACCAACTGGTGAAACACTGTACGAGTTGTATGACCAGTTCTCTATAGCTGACGAGACAATCAAATGCAAACTATTTCTGGGAAGACCGGCAACTGGGACACTAGGTAAGAATGAACAAAAAAGGGAGTAGTTAGGCTTCCCAAGAAAATGCACAAAGTTGGACAGACATGTACCTCAGGGCACTTTACATTACAAGACATCACAATTATCAAGAAGCCCACACGCCTTATTGGTTACTTGAATATTTGTTAAGGGTGTCACCGGTCCTAAGGACTACGAAATCTATAATAATTTTCCTGTTCTGCATATCTAACCTAAAATTCTAATATTCAGCTGCAGTATAAAACAAAATAAAGATTTAGAACATACATACCCTGAACGTTCTCATACTGGTGAAATATTTTACATGTTATATGTATCCATCCTAGAGTGAAAACCCTAGGGTTTTGAAATTCACAACCATGTTATATCTTTCTGCCTTTCTTAAATATGCATTTATTTTTCATACAATATCAACTCGATTAAAGTAGAATTTTCTCGAATTATTCTAAAACTTCATAGTTATTTCGGATTTCAAACATTTCGGTTGAGCATCACTGAAGATACATTATTTGTCGAAATGCGCATCTGGTGCATCAAAATTGGTGCCGTATAAGTTTTACATTATGACCCCTGGGTCGAGGCCTTTGCTGGTGGACTGTTAGTCCCCGAGGGTCTCTACAGCCCAGTAGCTAAGTACTTCGTTACTAGCTTGAAAATACGGATGTATATTTAATTGCTGTTATAAAATTTAGAAATTCATTTCAAAATTAAGGAATATCTCCCTCATGCATAGCTCTTATCCTTGGACGAATTTGGCTCCACTTTTTTGGCACGCTGTTTTTGGCTTCATTTAGCTCTAAAACTTCATAGTTATTTCGGATTTCAAACATTTCGGTTGAGCATCACTGAAGAGACATTATTTGTCGAAATGCGCACCTGGTGCATCAAAATTGGTACCGTATAAGTTTTACATTCAAATAAAAACCATTGTTGTCCCCACCTTGGAATCATATCCATTATCCTTAGAATGTTCTCTCTCTCTCTCTCTCTCTCTCTCTCTCTCTCTCTCTCTCTCTGTCTCTCTATGTTTTAGAGAATATTCTTTGGTCACCTCAGTCACTATTGTAATTGGTCTACGTCCGTCGTCGACCACCGTGTATTAACACTTGAACAATTTTAATTTCTTCTTTGGTAACTACCTTAGTACCAATCCAATTTTTTAAAAAAAAAATTGTTATGAAGCATCTTTAGATCAAAGCGGGCATAAATTGTGAATTTCAGGACTCCAGCTCCCATGGGGCCTTACAGAAGGGAAAAAACTGACAAAAATAAACCTTTTTAAAAATCCTCTTCTTCACAATCGCACATCTGTAAAAAAAAAAAAAAAAAAACAACAAAAAAACGTCCAAACACACTTGATTCTTACTTAGGTACTTTATTGGGCATAATAGCAAACTAACAACATTATCACATACGTTCAGCTTCTCCATAGCTAATTTCCTATATTTATGTAGCAATATTTTATTATCATCTGCATAATTATGATGTTTATGTATCGCAACTGATTCGGTGTTCAAGAGCTTCGGTTTTTAGATGGAAGCAGGTTACGGATAAACGAGTTGATGCTACAGGGTTTTGACATTCTCGTTTAAAGTCAGCATTTCGCAAATTATATGGTCATTATAACGACCTAGTTTGCCAACACATGATTGGTCAAATGCTGTCTAATGTGTTTCATAACAATTGTTAGGCCATTCTTTAAACACTGATTTTGACTACGGTTACTCCATTTACCCGATCAAGATATAGGCCTCACGGCGGATGTGACCGGTTGACATGGGATGCTTACTTCTCCTAGGCACCTGATTTCACTATAATACGGATGTATATTTAATTGCTGTTATAAAATTCATTTCAAAATTAAGGATTATCTCCCTCATGCATAGCTCTTATCCCTAGACGAATTTGACTCCACACTGTTTTTCCCTATAATAGCTCTAAAACTTCATCGTTATTTCGGATTTCAAATATTTCGGTTGAGCATCACCGAAGAGACATTATTTGTCGAAATGCGCATCTGGTGCATCAAATTGGTACCGTATAAGTTTTACATACTATTTATGTGTAAACGTTTAAAAACTCCTACCACTGGAATCATGAAATTTACAATTTTTTGTAAAGGGTTATCGGCTCCCTTTAGATATCCATGCCGTTTCAATTTAATATTAATATCATTAATCAAGATGCTATCTAAAGTGATTCCACGATCATGTGTCGTCATAGGATTTTGCTAAATCAATGTTTTATATTAGATTTATGCATGGTAGAAGTCTTTTGAAAATCTTTTTACACATAAAATACTTGAAAAATATTTATTTAGTTATAATTTAATTAATGATCAATATACTTAAAAATGTTGAAGCCAAGGCGGATGGCTCCCTTTTCATTGATTTCATCATAAAGTCCATCATGCGATAAAATTCGTTTTTTTTTTAAAAGAAGAACAGTTTCACGGTAGTCTTATGGATATTATCATATAGTTAAAATCAGTATTTGTGAAATTTTGACTATGCTGTTCAGGAAAATTGCTTTTTTGCGATGTCGATACCGGTATATGACTCTGTTTATGTATGTCTTACATCTTAAATGTGCTGTGACCTATATATCTAATTGATAATTTTTAAGCTTAATTAAAGGTGAATATAACGAACAGTGATCAATCTCATAGCTCCTATAAGCAATACAAAATATATAGTTTGGCAAACTCGGACCCCTGGACACACCAGAGGTGGGATCAGGTGCCTAGGAGGAGTAAGCATTCCTAATAAATGGAAATGGATACAATTTTATACTTTTATAAGATAACAACGCGAGTATGGTTGGTTGTATATTTTTTACGTCCCGATCGAGTACTGAAAAAGTTAGGCCCATGCTCGGCGCTTACGGCCTATGAGCTGGGAGACATCTTTATCGTGCCACACTTGCTGTGACACGGGGCCTTCGTTTTTGCGGTCTTGTGCGAATGATCACCCCATTTAGTCGCCTCATACGATAAGCAAAGGATACTGAAGACCTATTCTAACCCGGATCCCCACGGAACGGGAACATTGAGTTACCTTAGATATTTTACACATTAACACTATATACCAACTTTGTCCCCGTCCTGCAGTCTGAACACCTACCCCGGAAATCAAAAAAAATTACAGTTTTTGGTATAGGCTTTCCTGCTTTATATGACTGTCTACTTAGCCTTTGAAAAGTACCACTGACATTTTTGGATAACCAGACAAGGTTTTTCGCATCTTCGTTTCGTTGATAATTGTTTGGCTTGAAAGAAGAAAAAAAATACATCGCAGTTAAATATGACCTCGAAATGCACTGTTTAACAACACGTGCGTTATGTGTCTGCGTAATATAAATTGAAATTCTAAATTGTGTAAGATATAAGATATGAAAGAAACCTCGCGCGTCTCAACAATATCACCGTAAAATACATTTCACGATTAGGTGAAGAATACTTTCCTGTTTGACTTTCCTGTTTTAGGTACGACTGACTTTCACGGGCCTTTGAAGATCGTTTCTTACTGTTGAATCATTAGAATTCGTGGTGGCTCAATTTTCGTGGAATTTGTGGGTACCCCTCATTCACATCCTCAAAGAATAAAGACAACTAGGATACAAGAATCTTACAAATATATAAATCCACGATATTAAGTCCCCACGAACCCATAAAAATTCAACAATCCACGAAAATTGGTCCTCACGAATTTAAATGATTATACAGTAATTAAACAGATCGGCTTATTTGTAAGTAGCATATATATACGACTGATTGAGCGTATTTTAAAAAATTAAATCTTTTATTTAACCACAAATCATGTAGTATATTAAACACATTAGCTTGATTATTTTATTTTATTTAGAGTTTATGATTTTATCAAGCATGTACATTATTCTAGTTTTGGGGTAAAATATCCAAAGACATCCCTTAATTTTTCCTCACCTGGGGATGTCAGGGGCCCACTGTGTTTGAAAAAACATTTAATTCATGTACACACAACTTATAACTGTTTAATATAATGTATATGTGTATACTATTTAGTGATGTTTTAGCTATCGATGTCAGTTTGGGCTTCTGACCTGTTTATCTTCAAGTACCACCCCCTTCAAGAATATCTTATTACAATGCATACTGATTTTGACTGCGGATAACCCCGTTTACCCGATCAGGATATGGGGCTCACGGCGGGTGTGACCGGTCAACAGGGGATGCTTACTCCTCCTAGGCACCTGATCCCACCTCTGGTGTGTCCAGAGGTCCGTGTTTGCCCAACTATCCATTTTGTATTGCTTGTAGGAGTTATGAGATTGATCACTGTTCGTTATCTTCACCTTGCATACATATAAAAATATAGTTCTTATATATATATCAATATTTTATTAGATCAGCAATATCCTTTAGCATGTTATAAAAATAATTTGCTTCATTTTTTTTCCACATGCATAGAACCCATAAAATAATTGTTTCTTGATACACATCATGAAACTGTGAATGCTTTTTTCACAATGTTTGAATCTATATTTTATTTTGAATTTATGTATTTTTATAGCAATAAAAGATATCACGTTGTAATTGTTTTTGTATTGTTTTCTTGCAAGAAAACCCCCAGAAAAATTAATTTCCATGTAAAGTTAAAATTGAAATATTTTCCAATAATGTTCCAAATATAATGTACATTGTTGCACTCAAAAAGTAAGTGCTTTGAATTTTCTGCAACCTTACATGACAAAAACTGGATTGGTCCTTTCGCAATCAGCTCAGTGACAAATTAGAGTTTGTCAAGTTATGTCGCAATTTGTAATTGAATACCGCTACAGGCTTATTTAAAATATTTCTTACTTTTGAAATATAATTTGAATTTCTGAATTCATAAAATCTACAGTTGAATTCTTTTGAGCATTTGTTTTCACATATTGGCAAAACACAGTTTGTTTAATAATTGAACTGATCATATTCCGTAGCTAAACTAATCTGGGTTCCTTGGGTAAAAAATAGAAGAGCTAATTCTGGGTATTTTATGACGTCATTCGGATTTGAACTGTGCATAATGTTACAAAAAATAAGCCGTCGCAGGGTTTTACCAGTATTCGCCATTTCAGTGTTATTCATGAAAGGTGAAGACAGAAAACAGTGATCAATCTCCTAACTCCTATAAGCATATGTATACAATTTCTTTATTATGGTAATCCAAGGAATATAACACACATTTTGAAAAACCTACATGTATTAATTTATCGTTATACCTGAATTTTCTGGGGTGACTTTCGTTGTAATACAACTTCATGATATATTTTACAAATTTTCCCTTTCCTAGAATTATGATTTAATCAGAATTCAACTTGAAATCAATCAGGAATTCGAATGTAGAAATTAGCCTAGGTTGTTTTGAAGATTTTAATGGAAAATGGTAATGAAATCGGTACAGTAACTATATGTACATGGTGCTCGTATTGTTAATGATAATTTTTAACATTGCATGTGGTGGCTGTACTGTAATATAAAACCTTAATTTCCTCCCTATGTGATGATATGCAAATATGCAGATCCCGAACTATATGGGAAAGAAGGGAGTGGGGTCCTCCATACGAATGTTTAGACAGTTTTTACCCCCCTTTTTATCCAACCCCTTTCCTTTGAAGTTAACGTAGCAAAACAATGAAACCAATGTCAGATATCGGTAAATTACCATAGCCATATGGAACACAGCCCCTCTCACACACATGGAAACAATGTATACACAATATATGTAATATGCGGGGATTCATCTCGTCTTTCTAAAAATAGCCAAGTGAATCGAAAGGTAAGTTGTGATTGGTCAATGTGATAAACATTTATAAGTTTATGTCATATTCTTATTGGTTGTGAAATAATGATAAGAATATTTGAACTATAAAAACAAACATGGCTCATGTACTTAACCACTAGTCTCTAACACCATCATGAAGTAATAATCCTGAGAATTATTTTCTCTACATATGTATTTATGGATTAGATAACGTGTGTCAATTCAGACTTCAATTTTATTATTGACCTATCAGAACTTACCTTTCGATTCAGTGCGATTAAACCGGAAGTAAGACAGTCTAGCGAAATTCTTAGGCACTTGGAGGTGTAAAAACATCTTTTTCTTCGAATGAACGGCATTGGAACGGAAAGAAACCGTACATATATTGAAAATAAGGTATATGTGAACGATTCAACGCCTACAATAAACCAAACCCGAATTTGCCTCAAAAAGAGTGTCCTACCCTTCCTTTTTTATACATGCACATACTATATATTTACATTAACTTCCAGTGCCCGTGGTTCAAAAGGGGCATAACTCCCAGAAAAATATTGAATTAGAAATTCCTGGGAATATGCACATTTACACAGTGTGTCCATATTAAAAAGTTTCACGAAATTCCGTTCAGAGGTTTCAGAAGAGTTGCGCTGACAAGAAAGGGACTGACGGACGGGTCAAACACATTATACCCTCCGCAACGTCGGTGCGTGGGTTATGATAATTCTACTGGTAAGGTAAACAGTGATCGATCTCATAAATGTGAATCTTGTTAGAATGATATATTTTAAAAATGCAATGTGCATGTACCGGTACTTGGAGATGTATTATATTTCTCGTGATATTGCATAGGTCTTTGTTTACTTCTTGTGGGTAGTGTTCACAAAAAAGTATCATTTAATGAAGTCTGGTGATGCTGGCACTAGAAAAATATTTATTGCTTGAATATATTGTATATATCATATCTTTACTCTTACCTTCTTATGAAATAAATATAATGCAAGGAAAAAACATTCGAGACTTTCCGAACAGATCGTTCATTTTGTATTCACCGTTCACTCTGCATTCGTTCATTGTTTAAATGGAAAAGTAGAACGTTTAAAGACTGACACGAACAATGATCAATGAAAAATGAAGGCAAGAACTGTGACCAATGTATAATTCCTACAGAGAATACAAAATTAAGAGTAGGGCAAACACGGACCTCTGGATATATCAGGTGCATAGTAACAAGTAAGCATCTTCTGAGTGACTTATCGGTATGAATGACGTCAAACAGCATTCGACCCAATGATAGCTTGTATTTACAAGTTAGATCATTATAACCATCAAGAAATTTGTGAAATGCCGACTTTCATCAACTTATGTGTCAGTAGCCTACTCCGATTTAATACTTGATCATACGCAAACCATTTTCGTGGGTATGGAATCAGTTGAAAGTCATAAATACCATATGCAGGTAACAATGGAAGATTGCTACAAGAATATTGGAGAAAGTGCAGTCCTCTCATTTGTCATACAGTTGTATTTATATACATTGATTGTATGCATATATGTGATCCCTATAGACAATGATATTTGGCAAATATATTTTATTTTGGAAAATAAATGTGGGTATGAACTCTGACGCTTCACGTTAAAATATACCTTATATATTTATCGATATTCATAGGCGCATTGTTTATAACTGCATCACGTTTAATAGGAAATGGCTGTCATTGGAATTTGTAAAGACCAAAGGCAAAAAACAAAACAAAAATGAAATGTAAATATAATCATATTAACTTTGTTTTCTAAGCGTAAAAAAAAATATTACCACCCAAATATTCTATGTGCATGCTTTCCAACGAAAGGTGAAGAAAACGAACAGTGATCAATATCATAACTCCTATAAGCAATATAAAATAGAGAGTTGAGCAAACACGGGCGCCTAGATACATCAGAGGGGGAATCAGGTGTCTAGGAGGAGTAAGCATCCCCAGTCAACCAGTCACACCCACCGTGAGCCATATATCTTGATAAGGTAAACGGAGTAATCCGTAGTTAAAATCAGGGTGCCAAGAACGGCCTAACAATCGGTATGAAACACGTTAGATAGCATCTGACCCAATGATATGTTGTATTGGCAAACTAGAACGTTATAACGACCATAGAATTTGCGAAATTCTCATTTGAAACGAGACTACTGAAACCCCTGCACCACCGACGTTTTTGTCAGTAGCTTGTCTCGATATAAAAACTGATCATACGCAGAACAAGCTCTTGCTTATCGAATCAGTTGAGAAATATAAACACCATATACAGGTGATAATGGAAGATTGGTACATAAATATGGATAATTAGTTAGCCTCATGTGGATATTTATAGATGTTCTTTGCTAAGGGCAAACTGTTGAAATTGGCATGGTGCCTTGCATAAATTATCCATAGCTCTGTTACATTAAAATGAATCTGTACTGAAATATTCAAACTTGCGTGAAAGTGTGAAATTATGTTTTTTAAAATAAAATTTTAACCGGTTTATTTATTAATGGGAAAAAAACCAATTGATCATTTAAAGATACATCAGTGTTATAGGTTTGCATTACTGTACAAGACATGTTTTATAATTCTTGAATTTCGTCAGATCTGAAGTCCATGGTATCTTATAACATCAAAAATTGTGATGCATTCCGACATTAGAGAGATTGGACGATTTCTAAAACAAATATTGATAGATAACTTGTGTAATGATGACGCGTATTGAAGTATTTGTTTGTTCTCTGTTATTCTGCACGACAACAAGAGCTGAGGTGAAGTCTATTTATTACAAAGCAGAACTGGACTTTGACAACAAGGTTTTCCAAAACCGTTTCCTGACCGAGAACCCCACGGAGTCCCTGATTACATGTTCTGTCATGTGTTCTGAGAATAGAAAAGATTGCAGTTGTTTTGGCTACAACCCCCGGAAAGAGAAATGTCGACTCCATGAATCGTGTTATACGGAAAAGTCGGCAGTATATGAAGAGGGATGGAGGAACTACTGTCTAGACGGTATGTGTTAACTCTCCTCTACATACCGGTATGTCTATTTCGTGTATTATTAATAGACTCTTAGCACGATATATATACGGCCCGTGAGTGCCTTTGACACTCTATGTTACATCCCCGTGTTTCGTTTGTTTTGTTTGTTTTCCACCACACTGAACATTTTTTCAGTTATCTGGTGGCGCCCAGTTTATATTGATGGAAGAAAGAAACCAGATACAATGTATCTGGGAAAAGACCACCGACCTTCCAAACGTAAACTGGAAAACTTTCTCACTTAGCAGCGCGAGCGGGATTCGTATCCGCGCCGACCAGAGGTGAGAGGCCGTGTGATTTTGAGCAAGATGTAGGCCCCCTGTGTTTCGTAATAGTATCAGTTTTAAGTGCTCGTTTATAGCCGATTAACGTATACTTTCCCGTCCGTCCAGCTTGCGTTATCGTTTGAAAATGAATCAAGCTTTACTTATCAATTGAATTTTCAAAAGAGAAATCTGCTTAATTGGTACACCATAAATACATGAGTAATGACGTCACGTCCAGCACAAGGTGTGTTCTCGAAGCTTTACGATTTACCGATTAAAGAAAGCAATTTCGAGCTTTTACATTGTTGAAAGACCAGTATCATCGTAAAAGATGTAAATAAAAAAATATCAACAATTCACATTCGAACATTCAATGATAGAAGTTAATCATTCAACGTCAAAAACATACTCCGATATATTTGACTTTGACATTAACCTATTAATTCGGATTGTGTCGAATTCCACAATTCATTTGATACAAGACATTTGCAAAATATTTTCACAGAACATGGATTGAAAACTATATTTTGATCATAAAATTTCACACAAACTCTTTTTTCACATTTTCCTTAATACAAACATAATTTTTCCATTCTTCTGGTATGATGGACAATAAACATTCGTAATTTTCTTTAATCAATTTGTTGGTGATATTTGGATTACATTCCTGAATAATCTCAATAATACATGCTACTTCATATGTAATATCTTTTATGTGAGCATTACCCGCTTTGATAAAATGTTCCCATTTCAACATTTCCCCAGCATTCATAGCTTTTGGATTATAAAACCAAGAGATATTGTATATATATCACAGTCATTATAATTAAGAACAATAAAATCTTCAATTGCATACCATGCACTGAAAATCTCAACATAAAATGATGGTAAAATTTGTAGATCCTTCTAGTTGAATTTAAGCAAAAATACATCCAAATTCGCATCTAATCCACAAACCTTATGTAAAAAAAAGTATTGAAAAGTGTGTTTCCACAAGTAATGGTTTTCTATACAAATATATTTTCCTAAATATTTTAGTCTATATGATAATTACTTTAGATGTATATCTACCATTCTAATACCACCTTGAGCTTTCACACCAATAATATTTTTACATGATACCAGATACTAGATGAGCACCATGATTCCATAAAAATTCAGTACATTCTTTTTGAATAGCTCTCTTAGCCCATTCCGGAACATATACTAATGTCAATGTATACCATAATTTTGACATTAACAATGTGTTGATTACAGTTGTTCTGCCTTGCAAGGATAATTTTCCAGAAGGAGATAATCTGTTTAATGCTCATAATTTTGTCTCTCCAGTTGAGGCTATCACACTCCTCACTATCGTTTTCCAAAATATATACCTAATATTTTAATAATATTCGTTTTTCTTATCCCCAGGGCATCTTTATCATCATTCGTAAATTTACCATTCGCAATACACATTTTTTCCCCCAGATTTTTGTACATTCACTTTGGCACCTGAGGCTTTTCCATAAAAATCAAAAACTTTCAATGCTTCAAAAACAGACTTCTTATCACTAACTAACAGTGAATCATCTGCATGTTGAAACATTAATGCACTTGTACTTGACAATGATATTGGCATACCTTTAATATATGTGCTTTTTTAAATTTTAACAACATAATGATTCAGATGATAAAGCATACACCAAAGCAGATATCGGGCATCCTTGAATCACAGAGTTCTTGACCAAAAATATTTTGTCAAAAATCCATTACATTTTACATTGTTATAGATATTTGTATCAAAAATACTAATCCATTTCCTAAAATAAGGTTCAAAACCAAATACCTTTAACACGTCTGAAAGATACTCATGACTAACTCTATCGAAAGACTTTTCCTGATCTATAGCCTTCCACATTGTCCATTTCAACCATGTCAATAATATCTCGTATACTTACTAGCAGATACTGCTATATCTTTACCCATAATGCAACATGTTTGGCTTTCAGATATAATATTAGGCAAAACTAAATTCAACCTATTTGACATAATCCTTGCAATAATTTTGTAATCTACATTTAATAGACTTATTTATCTCCAATTTTTTAACAATCTTTCGTCACCCCTTCTTTATACAATATTGTAATCACACGCATTTTCATAGAATGAGATACATTCTCTTATTTCAATTTCATGAAATAACCTATGCAATACTGGGCATAAATGAGGTAAAATGTCTTATAAAATTCTACCGTGAGTCCATCAGACCCTGTACTTTTATTATTAGCCAATTGTTTTGTTGCTTTTTCTATTTCTTCGTAAGTGATTTCCATATCACACATTTCTACATAATTTTCGTCAGGCGTTTTGTCAACAAAAGACAGAGAATTATTTTTACATTCAATATCAATTTCAACAGATGGATATAATGAAGAATAAAAATCATATTGAATATCTAATATATAATCAATATCGTTTTTAACTGTATCATATTTTTCATCCATGACCTTCTTTATAGCATGATACTCTTGTTTTCTTTTCTCTAAATTAAGAAAATATTTTGTACACTTATCTGATTCAGTAGCCCATTGTGCTTTAGATCTTAATACAGCGTATCTTCACTTTTCAGTTTCATACTCGAAAAGATCATTTTTCAAAGCTTCATATTTCTCAATATCAACACAACAGGGATTTGACTGAATTCCTCAGAAATCAGAGGAAAATGGTCAAAAACAGAGGAAAACACCACACCCTACCTGGAAAAATATCATTTTCTGCCACTTTAGATCAAATCCAGAGTGTTTCATTTTTTCGAAAATTAAGCACATCAGAAAAGAGGAAAAATCACATCCCTGAAACAATCACCGTTAGCAATATTTCTTGACATTCTTTGCAATTTATGAAATTCTTTATTCCTTTCTCTACTTCATTGCGAAGTTTTTTTTATTTTGTATTTCAATTGTCCCACCATACCAAAGGAGAGGTTTGAAATAAT
Organism: Ostrea edulis; assembly: GCF_947568905.1. NCBI lineage: Eukaryota > Metazoa > Mollusca > Bivalvia > Ostreida > Ostreidae > Ostrea > Ostrea edulis. The sequence continues at coordinate 35,668,484 of NC_079171.1, forward strand.
TTACATTTCTTTTCTCTCTCTAAAATATCTACTACTTTTTTCTTCTATAATTCATCAAACAAAGGAGAATCGTTATGCATCAACAATCCTGGCCCTCTTTCGGACTGATTCGTACCTAAGTACAGTATAACCATTGAATGATCACTTAGTGACGTATTTGTGTAATATATATTTTTAACAAAGTCACTTACAACATTTGATACTAATGCGCATCTGGTACATCAAAATTGGTACCGTATAAGTTTTACATTATGACCCCTGGGTCGAGGCCTCTGCTGGTGGACTGTTAGTCCCCGAGGTTATCTACAGCCCAGTAGCTAAGTACTTCGTTACTAGTTTGAAAATACGGATGTATATTTAATTGCTGTTATAAAATTTAGAAATTCATTTCAAAGTTAAGGATTATCTCCCTCATACATAGCTCTTATCCTTGGACGAATTTGGCTCCACTTTTTTGGCACGCTGTTTTTGGCTATATTTAGCTCTAAAACTTCATAGTTATTTCGGATTTCAAACATTTCGGTTGAGCATCACCGAAGAGACATTATTTGTCGAAATGCGCATCTGGTGCATCAAAATTGGTACCGTATAAGTTTTACATTATTCCAACGCGAATATTTTAATGAATATAACTTAGAGAAAGTACATAAAATTCACTATAAAGAATATACAACATTTCATTTTAGAAAAACGAAAACATACTTAACGTCCAAATAAATGCCCCATGTGATTTTGTCGCGCGGTGACGCTACGTCAATGTACAATGTCTACGTCTAGCTAAACGTAAATGTTGCTTTTATTATTTTTTAATTGATCTAAATTAAAATCATTTTTAAAAGGATATACAAGGTATTTAAGCTATAGCATGTATATATCATAACTATGTTTTAGTCTGGTACATGTACTTGAACTAGCTTTATCAAATGACAATTATACAGACAATATTGTGTTGGATGTACTACTGTATGTATGCATACAAAAATTCAGCATAGAACAGATACACTTACGCTGTGTTAAACGTTGCAATATTATACAAATCTTGACTTATATACGAAACTATTTAATCAAATTCGATATTCTTGTTATACATATGCGAACATTTTGATTATATTCGATAATCTTAATATCTATATCGGAACATTTTTATTTATATTTGATAATAATGATTTTTCTTCGGTATTCCTGTTATGCAAAGAGGGTGTTGCACCGAAGCGGGAATGTTCCCTAATCGGAGCTCTGTGCCAGCACTCGTGACGTAGAACTGACCTTAATTCACATTTATACTCTTTGTTTATGTGCCATTTTAATACCCGAAGAATTCCCCAGTACTAGGGACTTTAATAGAAAACCTTATTTTCCTCCCTATGCAAGGTGAATATAACGAATAGTGATCAATCTCATAACTCCTACAAGCAATACAACATAGATAGTTGGGCAAACACGGACCCCTGGACACACCAGAGGTGGGATCAGTTGCCTAGGAGAAGTAAGCATCTCCTGTTGACCGGTCACACCCGCCGTGTGCCCCATTTCCTGATCAGGTAAACGGAGTTATCCGCAGTCAAAATCAGTGTGCCAAGAACGGCTTAACAATCGGTATGAAACACGTCAGACAGCATTTGACCCAATGCGAGGTTGTATTGACGAACTAGATCGTTATAACGACCATAGAATTTGCGAAATGCTGACTTCAATCGAGACTGTTGAAATTCCTGTACCATCTGTGATATGCAAATAGGCGGATCCTGAAATATACGGGAATATGGGGCAGATCCTCCATACAAACGTTTAGACAGTTTTTACTCCCCCCCCCCTTTTATACAACTCCTCTCCTTTGAAGTTAAGTTGACAAAACAATGAAACCAATCTCAGGTATCGATAAATTGTTATAGTCATGTGGAAGACAGCCCTACTCACACACATAAAAACAATGTTTACATAATATATGTAGTTTTTCAAAACGGAAATTATTGAATAGTTTAAGGTACTCCAGATTCCAGATGAACACATAGCTAGCTTGAAAATACGGATGTATATTTAATTGCTGTGATAAAATTTAAAAATTCACTGCAAAATTAAATACGTCTAACAAGTTTATCGTTATTTCGGATTTTAAACATTTCGGTTGAGCATCACTGAAGAGACACTATTTGTCGAAATGCGCATCTGGTGCATCAAAATTGGTACCGTATAAGTTTTACATGGATATATTTGAATGTTGTTTGATGTATATACACAGTGTCTTAATTTTGTACTGAACGTAATTTAATTTTGATGATGTCAAAGCAATTCCAACCTCCTGTGATGTCATCAGATTTTGCAAAATCATTGATTTATTTAGATTTATGCATAATAGGAAAGTACCTTTTGTTGGAATCTTTTCGATAGTTATTGTAAAACAAATTGTTAAAAATAAAATATTTCAAACGTCTAGGTGATTGATGAATAATCAATGATAAATTTCAACATCTTGAACACAAGGGCAATAACTTTGTTTTTATTGATTTCTCTACCAAGTCTATTATGCGATAGATTTCCCTTATTTTGTATATTTTTGTAAAGATACAGTTTTATGAAATTGTTATGAATGCTATTATATTGTCATAACCAGTTTTTATTAAATTTTGATAACGTTGTTCACGGAAAATTGTAATTTTCTGAAGGTGATATATGACTCTGTTTATGTATGTCTCGCATCTTAGAGAGTGTGATGACCTAAACAATTTATTTGATAATTTGTTAGTTTGAACTCTAATAAATGGAAATTAATACACTTTTTAAACTTGCATCAGATAAAACTGCGAGTATGGAGTTACCTTAACACAAAATAACAATGCCCCTTTATTGAAATGATGAAAAACTGTTCATTTTGTCTTTAATAAACTATTTGGCATTCGTAATATCATTATCTAATTTTCAATACGGAGAGAGATCATATCTGTTGCATAGATAACATTTAATTTCGAGCTTCAGGTGCTTTCCTAATAATCAAGTTTTATTTCCTGCATATAATATCACTAAATATAACAACTAATACACGCAGTTACTCACATACCTTTCTTCAATTCATTTGAATTAAAGAAATAGTTTATTCAGTTAATGTACGCAACAGTTCAAACACGCATTAAAAAGTTCTTCCTCTACGTATTATTACAAAATTTTGATTTCCCGCGCTTGCGCGGGGTTTCATCTAGTCTTTCTAAAAATAGCAAAATGCGTTTATTGGTGAATTTTCTAGTCATTCAAATGGTCATATAAGCAAACAAATATTGATTGGATGATCTAGTACAGAAAAGTCGTCAATATTCATTTGAAGAATTTTGAAATAAAAACGATATTATATTTATAGGAATTATGAGATTGATCACCGTCCGTTAATTTCACTGCCTGAGTGCAGGGAACAGAAACAATACATTAGATTGATTAATTGTTATCCATAGCTCCAGTTGTAGGTCAATTCATCTTCAAATGCAGAATCAAAGAGAAATTGTTCCGATACAGCTGAATACAAAACGAAATTGGTATCTGGGGCCATATACATCATACGGGGAAGATCAAGAAAACTATCAACTCCACAGGGAATTAAACAGGGAACCCCAGGGTCGGATTCTGATTGATCATTTTACAAAACATTTACTTTTTTGTTTCATGTTTTTTTTTCAAAGAGTTTTAAAAGCATACCACATTTGTTACGAATGAACTGCTCTTTTCTGCTCCCGGCTTAAAAACAGATACCGCTCAAACTTCTTACATACCATTCCAGAACGGTTCGCTGTAGAAACATTTGCAGCTTTGCATAATTATATCTTTCATTCTCTATACGTAGTGTTCATAAACAAGAGGGATATTCCATCATATATTTGAAATATTCTTTTGAACATCTAAACGTTTAGTTGCTAGCTGAGGGTTTAAATGATATATTATAATTGATTGATTGAATATTGTTTAACATCCCTCTCGAGCATATTTCAGTCATAAGGAGACGTCATCATTGCCCGTGAAGAGCTTTAAAATTTAGGCATATGCTCGGCGCTTTAAATGCCTTTGAATTGAGCAGGGAGGGATCTGTAACGTGCCATACCTGGTGTGACACGGGACCTTGGTTTTTGCGGTATCATCCGAAGGACCGCCCCTTTTAGTCGTCTCTTCCGACAAGCAAGGGTTAAATGATAAATTAAGAATTAAACAGCTAAGACAAAGTCGAATAGGCAAATTATAAACCAAATCTTTATTTTTAAATATATTTAACACATTAAAATTGGAATTAAAGGTTTTGATGTTAAATGGTTTGTATTGCTCTTGTTGAAATTCGGCATGATGTGATGATTCGGAAGTAAAATACACACCTTATCTGGAAGCTGAAGCATAACTTTTAATTCTGTGCGTCAAGTGTAACCCTTTCCATATATCAATGCTGTAAGTAGACAAAGGACACGATATTACATTATTTCTGCAAGTTATCATAGTCAATTAAGGTCACAGCAACGAAATTAATGGACTTAGTAAAGGTCACATATATTTCAGAGGACCCATTAAGAGTAAATAGCTCACATATATTACAGACCCTGAAGCATAGTTCTACACCAAATTGAACCGTTCCGTTCTCGACTAGAATCGTTCCATTCCCACATTAAAACTGTTCCGTTCAACGTTCCATTCCCTGACGAAACCGTTCCGTCATCATCTAAAACCGTTGTATTACGATAATGCGTTCGTTCCCTCATATCGTTCATTCTCGCATCTGGGCTCGAGATTCAAAGTTCGAAAGGGACATAACTCCCAGTAAAAAAAAAACAATGACTTAGAATGTCCTGCGAATATGCACATTTACACAGTGTGTCCTTATCAACTACAAAGTTTCACGAAATTCTGTTGAGCGGTCTCATAAGAGTTGCACTGACAAGAAAGGGACTGACGAACGTGTCAAATACATTAAAGGTCATAGGAGACGATTTTCAAAAAATATTTGTTTTGCTCGAAAATGTGTTCTTCTTTAATTACTTAACATATGCAAAGAAGTCATTCAGAAAAAATCGTAAGGTAACAGGCGCTACAGACCGTCAAATGTTGCCGTGGTGTGAAGTATCAAAATAGTAAGATGACTTATCTCCCTTGCTTGATGACGTCAAAAGAGACCAGCCTGACGCAAATGTGTATTTGTTTAAACTAACAACTGCGGGTTTTAGCCGTCAAAATGTTCAATGTGCTTACATTCAACTGTAATTTAGCAAGTCAGATATTTATATATACTTTTGTCTAAATGATCCAACGTTCAGAAAGACTTGGGTGTGAAATCTACACCGAGAACACAGAACTCGGAAGTTGTTTGACAATCATTTTACGCGATTACGGGGGTTGATGAGGATCGGTTTCGTTATTGTATTTACTCTACTTTGGCAAAAACTAATGGGTTTATGAAATTAAATCTTCGACCAGATGCAGTTCTAACTATTTTCGACTAGACTACAAACCAACGGCAAGCACGGTGAAGACGAGAAAATCCTGCAAAACGTTGACTGTATATAATGACGGTAGACTACATGTAGTACAGATATTCATAATTTAGTATAAAGATGCATTATCTGATTAGTTTAGAAATGAAACCTGACTATGAAATAGTTATATGAAGCTCTTCTGATCAGAATTTTTCTCTCTGAATACATAAGTAAATAAATTGAAGATGAATAGGTCTAACTTTATATGTTGAAAGTTGCATAATCAGACACCCCCCCTCTTTTCTTTTTGAAAAAGAATGTTCAAAGCAAATGGTGGAACATATTGAAATTACAAGTTTTTATATCGGGTGAAATAAACCAATTTTTACGGTCCTGCAAGAGTTGGGGGATGATTTTTTCCCCCTTTAAATGAAGCACTTTATTAAACAAATAATAACGTTAAAGGCCGAGGGTTTTGAACAACCGGTCAGTTGAATGAATCAACATGTAAGAATTAAAGCTCGATAAATTTATTTTGTATAAATGAGAACGTTAGCCATTGATAAATTAGGCAGAATATTCTTTTTTCTATGTTTTCTTGTATCCATTTGACTGCCTTCGTCGGATACCCAGTATCCGACGATGTATGACAGCCAAACATACAGTTTCCGACCTGAGTTCCTGCATACTGTGCAGATTTTCTGGCTATGTACAGCTTATGAACCGATCATCGTCCCACACCCCACGATGACTCAATATATTCCAGAATTCTTTGGCTACCTAAAGTTGTCTGTGTGACTCGTCCATAACGCATGGCCTACAAAAACAGTCAGGACATTTGGATTTTTCGACAGTTCCTTCAATAACTGGTCCAGACGAAGAATTCGTTCTTCCTCTGGCTTCCAATTCCAACCATTATACGCAAGAAAGAGCCCTTATAGCATCTAATGTTATGGTAAATTATTCTTCATATAGGCCCCAATGTCGCAAATTTTATTGTAAAAGAATGTTAAAGCCATTTATATTTATTAGATTCACCTGTTAAACTAAAATAGCTGTACACGATATACTTGTAAAAATCCTATGAAAATAAATTTAAAAAAACGGCGCTCACGATGTGTGTCCGAGTCAGGGTGGAACTTGGGCACATAAAACCAAAGGGGGATGAGGGTGCCCACCTTTTTTGTCAGTTAACCGTCACACACCCTTTGGGGAAAAACCGATGCTGCGTCGCTGTGTATGCATGGAATTAGAAAGCGCAAGTAATAACTATCTTTATTATATAGCTAATAAATAGTCTAATATAAAATCTGCGTAAAATCTAGAGAATGTTAGCTTTCAATATCCTGATAATTTATTGAACGCTAACTTTGCATTGCGTAAATTGTATGCGCCCGAAACATTCCGAGTATGAGCGTTCAATATTGACGTTACCGTAACGACGTAAACAAGCAAAAATGGCAGACGACGGTCCTCCGAATTTGACAGAGCCGGTATTTGATATTTACTTAAGCATTATGTTTTACTGTACATAAATTATGATGTCCCCATTTACAAAATCAGTTTGCTTCATGCATTAATGACGGGTTGAATATTGAACAGTTAAGAAATGCATGCTGTTATTGCACACTGGCAATATTGATGAATTCTCGTCTATTTTGGAATAGTTTGAGTGAAAATGGATATAACTTAACAACCAAATACTTTAGCTATATAATAAAAGGGTTATTGAACTTATATAGGTGAATATTGGCACTCGTTGGCTGTCAAAATGCACTCGCAAGCTCGTGTATTTTCACAGCCAATTCGTGCCAATATTCACCGATATAAGTTCAATAACCCTATAATATTTCTCTTATTGTCATCAGAAAATGTACTCTGGAATTATCATACATTTATAATTAATCAGTCAGTATTGTTTCAACCGATTCGGAATAAATAGGATCTTGATCGATCTTCTTCGTCCTCCGATGAAAAATCGTCGATGTGGCTGGCATTTACATTAATTATGAGTTCAAAGTGATATCCTTGTATAACAAACTATGGTTCCCCATTCAAAAACTCCTCCAGTTGCGAATAAATCGTCTATGGATGTGCTTTTGTTTCGATTCGCAAATCTGAGTGTGGTCTCTTATGACGTCACAAATTCAGGAAATCAGGAACGATAATCGTGTAACGATTTTCTATTCCGACTACCTATGCACTTCAATTTCTTCGAGTTAATATCGTTTTTAATCTTTTAAAAGTATTTTTATGAGGAGTCCATGAAACAAAGTTGATAATTATGGAGAGAAAACGTATTGTTAAAAACCGTCTCCTATGACCTTTAAACCCTCCGCAACCTCGTTGAATGGGTTATAATGATTCTACTGTGTAGGGCAAACAGTGATCGATCTCATAAATGTAAATCTTGTCAGAGAGATATAATGCACTGTGCATGTATCGGTACATACATGCAAGGTGAAGATAACGAACAGTGATCAATCTCATAACTCCTACAAGCAATACAAAATAGATAGTTGGGCAAACACGGACCCCTGGACACACCAGAGGTGGGATCAGGTGCCTAGAAGGAGTAAGCATCCCCTGTTGACCGGTCACACCCGCCGTGAGCCCCATATCCTGATCAGGTAAACGGAGTTATCCGCAGTCAAATCAGTGTGCCAAGAACGGCTTAACAATCGGTATGAAACACGTCAGACAGCATTTGACCCAATGCGAGGTTGTATTGACGAAGTAGATCGTTATAACGACCATATAATTTGCGAAATGCTGACTTCAATCGAGACTGTTGAAATCCCTATACCATCAAGTTGTTTGTCAGTAGCTTACCTCGATTTAAAAACTGACTATATGCAGAACAAGCTTGCATATCGAATCAGTTGAGATATATAAACACCATATGCAGGTGATAATGGAATATTGCTACATAAATGTGGGAAGTTGACGATGGAGAAGCTGAAATCATCCCGTTTGTCATACAGTTGAGTTGTTAGTTTGCCGTTAATGTCTACTTTCAATAAAATATCTAAGTATGAAGCAGAAGTGGACGACTCTGTGGTTTCCTTTATTTCGAGCTCACAGGGATATATCAAATCGACATATGAATGAAAGCTATCATTGTTAATAGACAAAACGTCATCGATATATCTAAAAGTCGAATTGAAGGTCACAGCGAGAGATTTTTTCTTCTCACGTAGAAGTTTTTGAATAAATTCTGCTTCATATGAATATAAAAACAGGTCAGCTAACAAAGGAGCACAAAGGTACATACATATGTATCATATTTCTCATGATATTGCTTACGTTTTTATTTACTTCTTACGGGAAATGTTCAGAAAACAACCCATACTTTAGAAACCTTTAATATAGTCTGGTGATGCTGGCACTACAGAAAATATGTATTGCTTGAATAGATTGTATATATCCTATATTTACTCTTACCTTGTTATGAAATAAGTATAATGCAAGGGGAAAAATGAGACTTTCTGAACAGATCGTTCATCTTGCATTCACCGTTCACTCTCCGTCCTTCGTTCATAAACCGTTCCCTCTGCGTTCGTTCACCGTTTAAATGGGAAAGTAGAACGTTTCAAAGACTGACACGAACAGTGATCAATGAAAAGCGAAGGCAAGATCGGTGACCTATTGTATAACTCTTATAGAGAATACAAAATTAAGAGTAGGGCAAACACGGCCCTCTGCATAGGAGAAGTAAGCATCTCCTGGTGTCACTTTGTAAAGAGCGACTTATCGGTATGAATAACGTGAAACAGCATTCGATCCAATGTATTTACAAGTTAGACCCATGGGTCGAGGCCTCTGCCGGTGGACTGTTAGTCCCCGAGGGTCTCTACAGCGCAGTAGCTAAGTACTTCGTTACTAGCTTGAAAATACGGATATATATATTTAATAGGTTCATTTCAAAATTAAGGATTATCTCCCTCACGCTTAGCTCTTATCCTTAGACAAATTCGACTCCACATTTTTGCCACACTGTTTTTCCTTATAATAGCTCTAAAACTTCATTGTTATTTCGGATTTCAAACATTTCGGTTGATCATCACTGAAGAGACATTATTTGTCGAAATGTGCATCTGGTGCATCAAAATTGGTATCGTATAAGTTTTACATCATTATAATCAAGAAGGAATTTGTGAAATGCTGACTTTAAATGAGACTGTTGAAACGCCTGTAGTATCAACTTATGTGTCAGTAGCCTGCTCCAATTAAAAAAATTATCATATGCAAACCATGTTCATTGTTATGGAATCAGTTGAAAGCCACAAACACCAGATGCAGGTAACAACGGAAGATTGCTACAAGGATATTGGAGACGGTGCAGTGATCTCGTTTGCCATACAGTTGAAATTGTATGCATGTCGGTGACCACTACAGACAATGATATTTGGCAAATAAACTTTATTTTGGAAAATAAATAAGAGTATGGACCCTGACGCTTCACATTGAAATATACCTGAAATATTTATCAATATTTATACGCGCATTGTTGATAACTGCATTGCGTTAAATAGTAAATGATTATCATTGAAATTTGTAAAGATATCAAAGGCAAATACAAAACAAACATGAAACGTAAATATAATCATATTAACTTTGTTTTCTAAGCGTAACAAATTGATTACCCAAGTTTAAGGCAAATATTCTGTGTATTCTATGCGCATGCTTTCCAACGAAAGGTGAAGATAACGAACAGTGATCAATCTGATAAATCCTACAAACAATATAACATAGAGTTGAGCACCAGAGGTGGGATCAGGTGCCTAGAAGTAGTAAGCACTCCTGTCTACCGGTCACACCCACCGTGAGCACTATTTCGTGATCAGGTAAACGAAGTCATCCGTAGTCAAAATCAGTGTGCCAAGAACGACCTAACAATCGGTATGAAACACGTCCGACAGCATCTGACCCAATGATAGGTTGTTTTGGCAAACTGAAACGTTTTAACAACCATAGAATTGGCTCGATATAAAAATGACCATACGCAAAACAAACTCTTGCTTATCAAATCAGTTGAGAAATATAAACACCATATACAGGTGATAATGGAATAATGCTACATAAATATATAGGTCATTAGAAAGTTGAAAGTTATTGGTATTGATTGATATTCTTTGGTAAGGGCAAACTGATGAAATTTGCATGGTGCCTTGCATTAATTATTCATAGCTCCGTGACATTAAAAGGAATCTTTACTCAAATATTCAAACTTGCGTGAAAGTGTGAAATTATGTTCTTCAATAATGAAATTGTAATCGATTTACTTATAAATGAAAACAAAATTCAACAGTTAAAGATAAATCAGTTTTATAGTTTTGCGCTACTGTACAAGTCTCGTGGTTGTAAATCCCCATATCGTAACTTCGATTCTCACTGGCAGGTTAAAAAGGCCGCATTATCCACTTGTCGGATACCGGTTATAACGAACATGTTTTAAAAATCTTGAATTTGTTTTAATCTGACGTCCATTGTATCTTATAGCATAAAAACTTGTGGTTCATTCCGATGTTGGAGAGATTGGACAAACTAGGCTATTTCCAAAACAAATATAGTTAGGGAACTTGTGTATTTAATACATGGACACGAAATATTAATGAAAATATCACACTCCTGTGATACAAACATACATCAAGGAAATGAGAGGAAACATGATGATGACACGTATTGAAGCGCTTGTCTTTTCTTTATTGTTCTGTACGTCAACAAGAGCTGAGTTCAAGTCTAGTTATTACAAAGCAGAACTGGAGTTTGACAACAAGGTTTTCCCAAACCGTTTTGTGACCGAGAACCCCGCGGAATCCTTGGATGCCTGTTCTATCATGTGTTTTGAGAGTAGAAAAGGCTGTGTGTGTTTTGGCTTCAACCACCGACAGGAGAAATGTCGACTTCATGAAACATGTTATACAAAACAGTCGGCAGTATATGAAGAGGGATGGAGGAACTTCTGTCTATACGGTGTGTGTTGTTATCTCTCTTCTGCATACTAGTATGTCTACTTCGTGTAGTATTAATATACTCTTAACACGATATCAATACGGCCTGTGACTGCCTTTGACCCACTCTATGATACACCCCATGTCTCACAATAAGTAGTAGTTTTAACTGAACATTTATAGCCGATTACTGTTTACTTTCCCGTCCGTCCACCTTGTGTTGTGTCGGAAAAAAAATATATTAAAATGAATTAAGCTGTAGTTGTGAATTAAGTTTTCAAAAAAATGTTTAATTGGTACACCATAAATACACGGGTAATAACGGAACGTCCCGTGTAAATTTTGTTCTCGAAGCTTTACGATTTACCAAGTAAAGAAAGCAATTTCAAGCTTGTACATTCTTGAAATTATTGCAAAGGATGTAAAAAAAAAAAGATATCAACAATTCACATACTAACATTTAATGATAGAAGTTAATCATTCAACGTCAAAAACATACTCCGATATATTTGGCGTTGACATCAACCTATTAATATGGATTGTGTGGATTTCTCTTTCTCTCTCTCTCCCCCCCCCCAATAACATTTGCTGTACATGCAAACATTTCTAAACGTATGCATATGTCAAGACAATTTACGCTTAATGTTTGAAAGAAATTAATTTACTTTGATGAATGAAATTCAACTTTTAAATGTGTTTTGAAAACGTGACAGTCTAGAATGATCAAGTAAGGTCAAGAACAATAACTCTATATAACCTGAACTGAAGACAATTATCACCCACGGAGAGACATGCTCTAAAAACCTACACCCTGGATTCATTTGTAAAAAATATGAATAACTATTCGTCTCATGATTTGACCATTCACCGGTAAATGTAGAATATAAGTAATTGCATGTAATATATTTATTGGATTGAATTAAGGAGGTATGTAGCTGCAGAAATGTAGCTCTCTGAAAAATATTTTGACGCAACAAAGAGCTACAGATCCACCCCTTATAAAAACCCTCGATGTACGGCATACAAAAAGCTGCGCACGGTTGATACATTATATCGTTGTATTTTTGAGTTGCTGTCTCAAAAAGAAGGTGATGCACGTCTCATGTTAATTTTCGTAAAGGTGTTGCATGCAAGGTGAAGATAACGAACAGTGATCAATCTCATAACTCCTACAAGCAATACAAAATAGATAGTTGGGCAAACACGGACCCCTGGACACACCAGAGGTGGGATCAGGTGCCTAGGAGGAGTAAGCATCCCCTGTTGACCGGTCACACCCGCCGTGAGCCCCATATCCTGATCAGGTAAACAGAGTTATCCGCAGTCAAAATCAGTGTGTCAAGAACGGCTTAAAAATCGGTATGAAACACGTCAGACAGCATTTGACCCAATGCGAGGTTGTATTGACGAAGTAGATCGTTATAACGACCATAGAATTTGCGAAATGCTGACTTCAATCGAGACTGTTGAAATCCCCGTACCATCAACTTGTTTGTCAGTAGCTTACCTCGATTTAAAAACTGACTATACCCAGAACAAGCTCTTGCATATCGAATCAGTTGAGATATGTAAACACCATATGCAGGTGATAATGGAATAATGCTACATAAATGTGGGAAGTTGACGATGGAGAAGCTGAAATCATCCCGTTTGTCATACAGTTGAGTTGTTAGTTTGCCGTTAATGTCTACTTTCAATAAAATATCTAAGTATGAAGCAGAAGTGGACGACTCTGTGGTTTCCTTTATTTCGAGCTCACAGGGATATATCAAATCGACATATGAATGAAAGCTATCATTGTTAATAGACAAAACGTCATCGATATATCTAAAAGTCGAATTGAAGGTCACAGCGAGAGATTTTTTCTTCTCACGTAGAAGTTTTTGAATAAATTCTGCTTCATATGAATATAAAAACAGGTCAGCTAACAAAGGAGCACAATTCGTGTCCATGAGAATTCCAACAGACTGTTGGAAGACTTGATCACCAAAGACCACGAAGATATTGTCAATGAGGAACTCTAGCATATTTTTTATTTCAACTTCAGAGTACTTGTGCGTGGAATCAGAGTGGTGTTTAACAAAGTAAGTTTTTGAATGACTGATCACTAGATATGAATATTTCCGTTTTCCGTTTTTGTTGAAGAAGCAACTGTCTATGATGTCAAAAAGTCTAGTCTTTAATTTATCATGAGGAATGGTCGTGTATAGTGTTGAAAAGTTTTTAATGCTATTGATTTGGGAAAAATTATGTGATTTCAAGTTTACTAAAAGTTCTTTAGAGGTTTTTAGAATCCACATTTGATTAACACCACTTGTGGCATATGTAGTCGCACAGTAAGTTTGAAGTTTCTCCTTCACAGATGTTAACATTTTCGTGAGGATCAAAGATAGGGGCTTGGTAGAGCACTTACTGGATCCAGCAATGTATCTTTGTTTGTAAGGGTTTTTTATGTAGTTTAGGAATCCAGTATAGGTACGGTAACTCATATTCATTCGACCCATTGACTGGAATATTAAATGTGTCTAAAACTGAAGCATGGTTTTGAAGAATTTCGTCTTTTGAAAGGGCAGTTGGAGTATAAGTATGATTACCAAAAGTGGAATTAATGGCAAGTTCGTTTAAAATACAGTTGTAATAATGAGCCTTACAAACAAAGACAATGTTGTTACTAGCTTTGTCAGGTGGAACCAAAACATATTCCTCATGTAACCTATCTAATTCTTTTACCACTTCTGGTTTACTAAACACAGAAGGATAGATGGTACGTACTTTTGTTTTCATGTGTCTAATGCGGGATTTTAATATCCCTCTTATGCTTTTAACCCATTCTGACAATGTATCAAATTCTTCTTTTTCATATTTAACCCATCGTCTGGCATAATCTTCGACAGAACTCATAATAGAGATGAAGTTCTGTCGCCAATTAAAAGACCGAGGTTCTCTGTATTTAGGACCTTTAAGAATAAGTGATTTGAGGTCCTCATTTTCAACTATATCAACATCACCAGTAATGACATGTCCAGGTGGACTGTAGTTGAAAGAAGATGAAGAACAAGAACATGTTGGTGGATTACGTATAAGATGGTCTATGTCTAAGCACTGCAAAGTTTGTTTATAATTAAAAAGTTTGGATGCAATAGTAGAAGTATAGCTGTAGGAAATACAGGGTGTAGACTTGAACTTGAAATAAGTGGAAATACACGACTGAACCCTTTTATGACGAAGAATGTTGCTTATGTTGACGGCATCTATTCCTTTGTTTGTAAATTTGAGCTTAAGGAACCGACGGCATGATTTGGAAGGAATATCATCCATGGTCCGTGCTGGTTAAAAGAGCCTGTGGTAGGCAACATCCATAATCATAGAGTTAAGTCTATATTCAGGTGTTGAAAAATGAAAGATCGAAAAAATTAAGTTATTCAAATATATGATAAAACCAATTGCAACGCATGCATGCCTTAATTCAGTAAGTTTTGAAAATAAGTTTAAAAGACATGTATTGACAAAATTAGCCAAAATATTTCGAGTTTAAATCAAGCAATGATCGATTTATATGATTTTTAGAAACGACTTCACAGGTAATATTTTCAACTTCACCTGTACATTAATTTTCCTTAATAATGTATGGTCAACTGCGTGGCTCAGTGGGTAAGGTCGTCGACTCTTATATGTAAATAAGTTATTATTTAATACGAAGTGAAATAATAACATTTATGTGACATGTCCATATATTTTTCATGTACTTATATGTTCCTATTTTTACACAGTTCTGTTGACATTATACTACACTGTTGAGGGTCTGGGTTTACCCAAACGGCTGCTTGGATGTTTTAAACAAATTAGCGTGGTCCCCTTCTGCCATGTGATCATTGTTCTTTGTTCTATTAGAAGGAGAAGCCACGCAAAATTTTGCTACGAAAATTATTGCTATTGTTTACTACCTACGAGGATTTTCATCGCATTTTTTCTATGTGTACAATGTGATTTGCGTATGCATTGAACTTTGCTCTGAGATTGGACGTTTTTGCTTGTTTTATCTTGAACAGTGAGTTGTTTAATTTGCACTTTTATTGTGACTGACATAGCGTCACGTCGTATTTGCGTGACCGGCCGTGTATTTAGGTCACGGAGATGATCCACGACATAGACAGCCCGGATTTTCTCCATTATTGTTTATTTGTACATTCGTTTATGACCCGGTTGCAACGCTACATGGAATCGAGGCGGAATTTGAGTAATTTGAACCTAGAGCAAGGACAGTTTCGTGTGGTAGTGATTGCCCGTAGGGGTTTACGAATCGACCATGTACCCCGCTCACCGAATATGTTGTATTTTACAAACATTCCACACATCTGTTTTATTCAATTGGGGGAAATGACATTGCCCGTGGGACTGTGGAACAGATCTCTCGGGACATTATCTCTCTGGCATCCTACATGCACCACGGGATAAGAATCAAAACTGTCATCATTGGACAACTCTTCCGGCGTCACCCATGGGCGTCATCAGCGGACTTCAATTTCAACGAAAAAGTCGTCTCTATAAACTTGAGGTTAAAAGAGCGCTGTATGCGAGAGGAAGGGATATATTTCTGGCTTCATAGGGGTTTTGGAGGGACCTAACCTTCTTGTCCAGAGACGGTGTCCATTTGAATGACCGATCACCGAATAGTCATGTTGTGACCTCATCTCTGCTATTGGATTTGTGGCCTGTAGTTTTTACATTACCCACCTTTTTTGTTGACAGGCAGGTTGTGTTGTTTAGATAACAGATTAGTTGATTCTCATATAATTTTATGTGATGTTTGTTGGGGGTCAGATTGCATAATACTCACCTAAAGATAATCTTTAATTGCCAATGTTTTTGGCCCTCATATATTTTTATGTTAGATTTTGTTGGGGGTCAGATTGCATAATACTTATCCAAAGACGTTTACCAATGTTTTGTAGTCTTTTCTGACCCCCATTATTTTGGCAAGTTTCATTTTCGTCATTTTATTAATAAATGACATTTTTTTCAATTCAACACTGTGTTACTAGTGCTGCCTGTCATACCAAAAAACAAGCCTAGTCTACTTGGCAAGGTATAGCTGAGGATAACGGAACATAAAGATGTTTTCTAGTTTTAAAACGACCGGCTTTGACTCCCTCACGAACACACTTTTTTTTTCATATTACGTTGTCCATCTAGATTTTTTTTCTTAATAGAAACACGCTTCTAGTTTTTATAAATGTTTCATGTCAAATCTCTGTTTATTACCATGTGTCGAGTTTGAAATAAGCTTCCAACCTGGGCACTGTTTAGTCTGTGAATAGGGCTCTCAACAAACACACCGAATACAGCATGCAATGCCTGTGTTTTATTAGTCAAGGCTGCTAACTAGAATTTGTATGTTTTTCTGAACAAAGCATGGTGCCTTTTACGAAAATCCGCTGTGAACTATGCAAAGCTTTGGAAGAAAAACTTTAAGGCCGAACAAGGTACATATCCTAAAGCGTACTACTACACCTCTAAAGCGTTTCGTTTCGTTCCGTGCAAACCGTTCAGCGTTCCGTGCAGACCGTTCAGCGTTCCGTGCAAGAATCGTTTCGGTCCGTGCAAAGCGTTCAGCGTTCCGTGCAAGAATCGTTCCGTGCAAGACACGTTTCGTGCAGTAGCCACGCCTACAGAAGCGTGCAGACCGTTCAAGCCACGCCCCGAGAATCGTGCAAGTCATTCCGCTATGACATCCAAGAAAGGTGGACCTAGATTGTCGCTCAGAATTCGGTCAGTTATTTTGAATTTAAACAAAGCTGGAATACACACATCAGCCAAATAATAATCAGGGTGGAATTTTAAGAAAACAAAATATGCCACCCCCCCCCGATAGTTAATTGTTTTTCAGCATTTTGAGCCAATTCCAACGATACCAAACACTATATATTATTTTTTTGAGAAAACCTGATTTTGAATTTTTTTCTTTTAGTCTTCTTTGTTCATTAAACTATTCTTAACTTCTATATTTAAACAATGCGTACCTGCAGGCAATTCCTGTTTTGAATGTGAATTAGTATGTTCAGTAAAAGAAAAACATGCATGTACAACATGTAATAGGGATATTTAATAATTCTCTGTCTCTCTCTCTCTCTAAAGATGATTAATAAATTGGAATTAATTTATTATATAATTAATAGAAGCAAAAATACAAACCATCGAATGATTTGTTTTTAAAATTCCGAGTTCACTACAGTTGACCGAGACTTATGTTCAATGTACTTTGATAGAGGTTTACATAAAAAAAAGTTCATCGAGAGTGTCTGGATAATGTAATGATTTTTTGTATAATAAGTATATATACCATGCACATTTCTAGGTTCTTTGTCACAGTATAACTAAATTACGGTTAGCTAGTCTAGGTTTTGACTTCTTATGAAAAGTGTGAAATATATTGGGTTGGCGCGATATCAGATCTAGTCTAAGATCACGAGTATCTTGCGCCGACCCAATATATTTCACACTTTCCGCATGAAGCCAAATACTTCTGTTCATTTCAAATACACGGATTAACTGACCACAATTGTTCCACTGAGACGAAAAATCCTTCGAATTTGCATGGAGTGTACAAGTTATACACTGGTTATTGTTATAGTCATACATCATAGTACCGTTAACCCGACAAACATTTTTTTCCGTTTTTTAAAGTAAGTTATTGAATGACGAAGTATGACCAAACTGCAGATTGAACTTTATAGAACCCCATGCTAACATTACTTATATTTTTCAATGCATCAGAAGGGGTATGTTGCCGGTTAACTTGGGTAAATTTCTTGACAAACAATAAGATAACAACAAAAAATGGCACATTTGTGTGTGTGTGTGTGTGTGTGGGGGGGGGGGGGGGTGGTAGTAGTCTGATACTGTCTCAATTTCCCCTTCCGACTTCAATTTCTTAAATCGCGCAGTGGGTGGGTCGCTACAAGGCTAAATCCCTAGCTTTCATATTACACCCTCTCCGATTCTGCGTGCCTGTAATCAATATATAAGGATGTAAAACATCGGTGTCAAATGCAACTAGTTCATGAAAGAAGACTAATACCAATATAAATACCAATATAAACAGAAATGACTTAACGATTATTTGCTTTTATTCATATACACTATCGATTATTAAAATCTTTAATTGCTATATGAAATCATTTTAAAATTTAGATGCATTAGATAATGAGAGAGAGAGAGAGAGAGAGAGAGAGAGAGAGAGAGAGAGCATTGGTAGTCATTGATTATAATATTCATAAATGTATGCAGATACTGAAAGTTTAATACGTTCAGTGTAAATCTTGAAAGTGCAATTTCTTTCTGATTAATTATCCATCCCTTTCATTGTGATATGTTTGTTTTTAATTTCCCATAGTGTTTTCTTTACATATTAAATTTTTCCGCTGGTACGGGTTAGGAATAATGAATAACACCCACCCCTTTCTAAATCAATGTTACGTGCTTAGATGTCTATCTCCCCTCAGTTAAAAATAAAATAAATACAAGCTATATATACTACAACATCATTGAATTTACTGGATACTTTTTCGATTTAACCTTCATAATACATGTTTATGCAAGCGGACTATCTAGGATTTTTTTCTATCTTCGCTAGTCAAGATTATTCGTCAACGAAGGCACAGTTGACCCAAAACTCATTGCTAGCGGAGATTAGATGAATTTTGCCCCCATATTATGTTATAATTGACCAAAACCTAGTACGTTTGTTTTACAACTTTCATTCAGAAGACGCGCAAGTTTGTGAGTCACTGAATAAACAAGAAAACGTCTGCATTTTTATTTTAATCGTTGTCAACTGTATACTTTGTGATATTTCAAGACAACATGTACTCAATTCAATTTAGTGGATCTCATCACCATTATGCAATGGTATACAAAATATAAAGACCAAAAGCTGTTATATATAATACATGCGTGTAATAAATTATTTATCAAGTTAGAAAAAAATCGTGTTATTATTAATGTGAAGTATGGGCATTCTCGGTAGGGGAGCACATTTTATTTTATTATTTTCTTAATGAAAGTACAGAGTTTTCTAAAAGTTTAATTTGTTTAAAAGTACAGATGTTTTTAATTTTTATTTGTTTAGGTGATAGAATTTTTATTTTTTGATCACGTATATACATGATTAATATCTGTTTTGTCAATTAATAATCGAACATCAATATCATCAATAAAATGTTGATAAGAAGCACATTTACTGGGGTTCGATAAATCCCATATTTTGTTTGTTTGTATGTTTCTTTTTTTATATATTTCGTTTGTTGACGCAGCCATGTTAGGTAGCCGGTCAATTCGAATCATGTTCCTGTTGGTATCTGTCTTGTAGCTATTTGAATAATTATTATATAAAGGCACTGGGATGATATATTATTTGAAATATTTAGCTACAATATTTGTTGGGAAATTAGTTCACATCTAGACGTTATTGTGGAAGTATAGTAATTAACCAGGATTCGAATTGACCGTCATGCAAATACAAAGTGTATCATGTGTAAAGATATTTTGATGGAAAAAAAGCTGTAAATGTTAATCGATCAAAAATGGATGTCCATACCCCTTTGATAGGAATATCCTCTCTCACTCGATTTGTCCACCCATATCAGTCGTAAATCATTGAACAGACTTCTACTTGTTGTACAGTGCTATCTAAAGAAGCACCGAACAGACTGTAAATCTCGATAGCCTCGAGATAAGATTTAACAGTAGCAATATTGACCATCTTTCTAGTTAAAAACTGAGTAAGAGTGTCACATGTCTTTTTTCTGGCTAATTGAAATACAATGTACCAAATATTTCTCTATAAGTCAACATATTAAGGTATACAAAATATGCTTTCCGTTCCTAGTTTCGCACATTCCGAGGGACTGCAGTGCCATTCTAGAGGGTGGACAGACAAAATCAGGTGTATACAAAATCTCTCCGTTGTCGACGAGACATGCAATTTGTGTATACTGTGACATGGAGACGGCTGGTGGAGGATGGACGGTAAGAACCCTCTCTCTCTCTCTCTCTCTCTCTCTCTCTCTGAGATTGATCATTGTTCGTTATCTTTAACTGTTCCTGCAAAAATATACATGTGATATAACATTTTACGGTCTTTCGGATGAGATCGCGAAAACCGAGGCCCCGTGTCACAGCAGGATTGGTATAATAAAGGCCCCTCCCTGCTCAAAAGCTATAAACGTCAAGTATAAACCTAAATTTTGCAGCCATTCACCGGCAATGGTTACTTCTCCATATCCGTGAAAAAACCGCGAGCGGGGTGATAAACAATATACAACCATCATTTAATTTTACATGCTACACGCTTTTTCATTGGTTGAAAAATTATTGGAATATCGTATCCAACGGGGAAAAAATAAATGGCCGTTCCGTATATACAAAATATATACTTTCTATTGAAATGTTTGGGATTTCTCTGGATGCTTCGTATTTATATATAGATTAGTGAATCCTGAAAAGAAAAACTAAAAACTTCAATCGATCTATGTAAATTTAATAAACAAAAACAAACAAATATCAGATATTAGTAATAATTGATGATTGGTGTTTTCCGCCACACTCAATTTTTTTAGTTATCTGGTCCCGCCCAGTTTTTATTGGTGGAAGAGAGAACCCAGATACAATGTACCTGAGAAGAGACCACCGACCGTCCGAAAGTAAACTGGGAAACTTTCTCACTTAACGGCGCGAGCGGGATTCGAACCCGCGTTGTCAGAGTTGAGAGGCTGTGTTATTTTGAGCGCAATGCTCTAGCCACTCGGCCACGGAGGCCCCTTATTAATTATACAAAATGAAATAAACATGGCTATTTGATGACCCCTAAATGTAACAACGCACGTCTGCCTCTGCAAATCCGGGCTGAGAGTTAAATGTATTCAACCGGGGATGACAATAGTCCAGTTTGCACCTTGCGACAACTTCCTTCATGTCAAGATCCCAAATACCAGATACACTGCACCAGATACACTGCAATATCGTAGCCCTTAACGACTATGATTTCGAACTCCGGAATAATATGTTTATGAGTTGACACCGAAACCAGGCTTCCGTACGAAGTTACAACAGCTGTGATGTCTAAGCAATTCACTGATAAAACTCGAAAAACCATCAGTAACACTCATTTGTCTATCTGGAAGCCGTGACAACTCTCAAGAGAACCCTACCTGGCATCCCACATCATGAGTATACACGTGTCCAACGGTTTCCGTTAGTACCGATATCGAACTTTGCGCTTAATTTCAGTTCCACTCAACAAAATTCCAGTAATTATCTCTCAGCAGGACTTATCTTTAACTCATCCTTTCAAAACTTCATTCTTCAGTCCACAAGAAACCCGTTTGCTCTACCGTAAAAAAACAGTTCGTGGAAGTTACCATTAGGCCTAAAGGAATATTTTTTTTTTTTTTAAATTGTGTATTCAAAAATTACTACGCCCATCTCGAAATGACATGGAATGTAGTCCAACAATAACTCGTTAATTCAACTCAAATCATGTAATGTTTTATATGAACTCAATGTTTTAAAATATTAAATGATAAGGAATAAATTCATTATTTTATTCCGTTGGATGGAGGTATACCACGAACAAAAAAAACACGACGGAAAACTGCATAATTTCTTAAAGCCAACCTAGTGATTTCAAAGTACTGCTGTTTCGCAGTTGTGTTAAGTTGGGCCATAGAAATATGTCAGAGGAAAAAAGCATTATAAACAGATCAATTTTTGACAAATTCTATACACACGACCCTTATATACAAAAAATATATCCATATATAATTAAGTGCATATTGACCTCCCATACATTTTTTCAACAGACCGATAGTCTCTACATCAGCTGTATATCACGTGATCAAATATCAAGATAAAATCGTACCGTGCATGTATAAATCGTTCCATTGGCACAATATCCAGATATCAATGAAAGTTGAAGTTCATATAACTTCAAAACACATTAATTTCTTAATTTGAAAAGTGCTGAGAGCAACTTTATCGTGACTTGTAACATGTCTAATTTTTGCATTGAATATGCAAGATGCGGTGATTTTTGCATATACGAAGTTGAATCTAGCCTGAAAAACATGTTTTCTGTTGAAGCCACAACTTCCTCCCCTAACTTTCCTTTTGCACTGAAGTTCACATGTCACATAAATCAAACATCTCTCACTCAAAAACCTCGGGGTGTCGTGCCAATGATGAAATTTGTATGTACGGAAACCCTGTTTATGCAAATGAGTTCATTGTGAAATTCACTATATACGTGCAGATTAGGGGCGATATCAAGATCACAATATAATATGGATATTACTTTAGCATGTATGTTATATAAAGAAGAAATTGAAAATATTTCAATATCAAAGAGAATTAATATAACCCATTTGACAGAAACTTTTACATGATTGCGGTTTATTGTTTGACAGCGGTGGTAAATAACGAAAAAATATTTTGACATTTCCAACCGCAAAAGGAATGTAGATATGTACGTCATGACCTTCATCATGACGTATTTTTCATTGTGACGTCATGTAGTGTGCCAGTGCGGGAAAGAACATTTTTACAGCACTGGTATTTATGAGGAAAGCCTTAACTCAGCCGCGTTGTACAATGTATGTGCGCTGTTTTACGTCCTATTCAAGATATTCTTTTATGCATGACCTCAACTGAAAGAAAAAAAACAAGTGCCTGGCACGTGTTCAGTGGTAAGACCAGCGGTAGTCTTCTCTGTGAAAGGCGAAGATAACGAACATAAACCAATATCATGTAGAGCTGTACATTGTGTTACAACAGTACTGTGTCATAAGTTTAAGAGAAACATAAATATCAAATTCTTAGGATCTTTCAAATTCTTTAGACAGTTGTGTCTGAGTTATATACATCATGTTGGGATTCGGGTTTTTTTTTTTGTCATTACATCTGGAAAATATAGGTAATCTGCTGCATCTGAACTGTGTTGATTGTTTGTTTATTTTACGTCCCGTCGAGAAATTTCTACTCATATTGAGATATAACTAATTGTAGGTAAAGCACTAACAAATTAGACCTATGTTCAGCGCACACGGCTACAATATTCAGAGTTCTTTAATGTGCCAACGCTTGCCACACTTTCGGTTTTTAGAGTTAAAAAACGCTTGATTTTCACTTCTAAATTTAGAATACTTGGGGAAGGAACAATCACTACCTATTTTTGAGTCTTAGGTTTTGAGCGGGGCTTGCGAAGCTATATGTAACACTACCACTCAACTACCACGACCGGTATATCATCTCTAGTGGGTATGATAGAAACCATATGCAATCTGCTAACAAATATGTTTTCTACTTCTTGAGATGTAAGGAAAGGTCAACTAACCAGCAATATACCCATTAAAACAACAGGTAGGAGATAATTAAACTCTTTGGGGGAAATATCATTAGATGAAGCGCCATTAAACAATTAACATAATCTTTCTAAATTTTTATAGAGACATATATACATACATATTCGCCACAGAACAGATTAAAACAAATGCTGCCAATATTTTACAGGCATTTCAAAGACGACTTCATTGGTCTGTGGATTTTAATCGTCCCTGGGAAGATTACAAGATCGGGTTCGGGTTACCAGGAATTGATTATTGGATCGGTATGTATTTCAGGTCGAACGGTCTCTTATGATTTTGTTTCAAGGACGGATCTAGGACATTTTCAAAAAGTAGCTTGTGCATTTTCCACCCCAAAAGGGATCATAAATTGGCAACAAATAACCTTTTTGGTTTTTAACGTTTTGTCGAGGGCGGTGTGACCGGTCGACAGGAGATGCTAAATCCTCTTAGGCACCTGATGCCACCTCTGGTATATCCCTACCTCTATTTTGTATTGCATATATGAGCTACAAGATCGATCAGTTTTCGTTATCTTCACCTTTCATGTTTTGCTCATTATGACATATTGTGACGTCACCAGCTGTAGGTGAATTACCATAGGCTTATACTTCAGGACCATATCAATGAGGTTTTTCACGTTCTCATATCAGTCGTGATACGGAAACTCTAGTTTGAAGGTCAAACCCAGAAGACCTGAAATTCTCACTAATACAAGTCGTTAAGTCGAATTTTGTCTGAAGTGATTTATACAAATTGTTAGGCCGTTCTTTGCATACTGATTGTGATTACAAATTACCCCGTTCACATGATCAAGATATAGTGCTCATGGTGGATGTGACTGATCAACAGGGATACTTACTTTTCCTAGGCATTTCATCTTATCTCTTGTGTGTCCAGGAGGTCCGTGTTTACCCTACTCTTAATTTTATATTCTTAATAGGAATTAGGAGATTAATCAGTTTCTTTTCCCCCTTTCATGAGTTCGATCACTGTTCAGTATCTTTACTTTTCCCTGAGATTAATCACTGTTAGTTATTTTCACCTTTACATGAGATCGATCATTATTCGTTATTTTCTACTTTTATGAATGCCAAGCGTTTTGCGAAGGAACAATCGCTACCTATGTTTGTGTCTTTTGTTTGACTCAGCAATAATACAAACAGGAGTCGAATTTAGGACCTCCCAGTTACAATGCAAACGTTCTACTATCTATTTTTGTAATAAATATCATTGCTACTGCAATTTTTCTTTTTGTTACAAATTCGACAAATTCTGTAGGAAATGACGAAATCCACCTATTAACAAAGGGGAATGACTTCTCTCTCTGCGTTGTCATCAAGTTACAAAATGGTACAACGCTGTACGAGTTGTATGGCCAGTTCTCTATAGCTGACGAGGCAAACAAATACAAATTATTTCTGGGAGGACCGACAACAGGGACATTAGGTAAGAATGAACGAAAGAGCAAGGGGAGAGAGTATTCACGGACGCAGCTTAGTTAGGTTTCCCGGGAAAAAGCGGAAAGCTAGACAGATATGTATCTTAGTGCACTTTACACTTAGCGCACTTTACACTGCAAGACGTCACAATTATCAAGAGGCCTACAGGCCTATATATCACCTCCTCATTAGTTAAGGGTATTACTAGTCCCACGGGTTATTGCCAAAGACAAAAAAGAAATGGAAAGGTAGTTACCAAGATAAAAATGATAAATTGTTAATCATTATGGCGTACCACTGGAATAATATAAGGACTACAAACGTTAACTTTGGATTTCCGCCTACATTTTTAATTCTTACATTCTAAATAGTTTTGACCCTTTTGGTTAGGAGATGAAAAGCATTTGCTCCTTGAAATTAGGCTTTGAAATGTCACACATGTACATGTATAATTTAGAATACTTATTAAGATAAATAAATAATTTAATTAGTCAAATTGCTTTACATTCAATACAAAAATGGTTCAGCTTCATTTTCCATACTTTAACCTCATTTGCAAATGATTTAAGAGTGAATATTTTCGCCACGTTTTGGTCTGTAAAGAAGGTGTTGTTTTTAAAGATTTGCTAGACGACAATTCATAATAAATGTAAAAAGGAATTTGTGTTTCATGGGAGGAAACATCTTTTAAAAATATATCCGTTTTTCATTATTTGTGAAATACTCGAAACCCACATTACAGTGATCTCTTCTTATTTTATCACATAAATAAATGTAACCTTTTATGAAAATTCATATAAATATGTATGTAAACCTTTTCAGGTTGTATCTTTGGGAGACAAATCCAAGTTAATTTTACAACTTTTATTCAAGTCTGTACAAGAGCAGAATTTACCAATAATTCCCTACCTCTCTACTCAAAACACACAATGCATGGGTATATATATTATTTTCCAAGGACAAACAATTCTGATCGACTCTGTCCATCTGTGACATTTAGAAGTAAACGAACTTCGTTTGCATTCCAACGTTCACCCTTACACAGACACTATACGGCGCCAAAGCAATAGAACTGACCATCCTGGTGCTGAAAATACAGGTACAGATCTTGTGAAATAGGATATTTCCTGACAACTTGTTAACGAAGTAGTAATTTCAATCTACGGTATCACTGCACGTTAGGTTATAAATTATAAATGCAACAGCTGCTTACAGAACAATTCCAAAGTAAGTTTCAATTTTCCGCATCTCTCACACATGGAGTTGTCAATACAAAAATAAACCAAGCAATGATATCATGACCGATAATTGAGAAAACAAAACATAAATTCTTGTACATAGCCATCTGGTTATACGACTATTGACATAAAAATCATTCTGAAATGATAACTTTAAAAAAGTTAAGCGGTGAAACAATACTACCGTTCCAATTTTAGTAAAGAGTTAACTGCCCCCTCTGAATATCAATTTAGTATCAATAAAATTAAATAAGATGTTATTTAAAGTTATTCCAACATTATGTGACGTCATAACACTTTGCTAAATCAATGGTTTATTTATATTATGAATGATATAAACATACATATTTTGTTTGAATCTTTTCCGATGATGATTATAAAAATCTTGCTAAGCACAACATATTTCAAAAGTCTGAAATCATATATGAATAATCAATGATATTGAATCTAAGGGCAATGACTCTCTTTTCATTGATTTCATTATCAAATCCATTATGCGATTTTTATGAAAGTCGTACGGGTACTGAACAGTTCTTGTGAATTTTGATTATGGTTTTCCCTACCCTGCAGTCAGAACCACTACCTAGGGATCATGAAATTTACAATTTTGGTAGAGGCGTTCCTGATCTACATGACTATGCAGTCTCTGCAGCCCAGTAGCTAAGTACTTCGTTACTAGCTTGAAAATACGGATGTATATTTAATTGCTGGTATGAAATTTAGAAATTCATTTCAAAATTAAGGATTATCTCCCTCATGCATAGCTCTTATCCTTAGACGTATTTGGTTCCACTTTTTTGGCACGCTGTTTTTGGCTATACTTAGCTCTAAAACTTCATAGTTATTTCGGATTTCAAACATTTCGGTTGAGCATCACTGAAGAGACATTATTTGTCGAAATGCGCATCTGGTGCATCAAAATTGGTACCGTATAAGTTTTACATTTATAATATCTTACAGATGTGCTGTTGTAGAGAAAATGTTTATTGAAAATTTGATACTTTTTGGCAGTTGTGACCCCTTCCCAAGGTCCTACGGTGCAGAAGTCCAGGAATTTACAATGCATGTCCCATTTGCCCCAAAGATGCTTCTTACCAAATTTTATAAAGAATTGGAATTGTGATTTTCAAGAAGTTGAACCTTTTTAATTGTTAACACACAATGGACGACGCAGGACGAAGGACGCAGACCAATAGCAATATGTCACCTGCGTGACCCAGGTGACCTAACAAGTTTCCTATTGATTTTTCCATTTCCTCTACAGGTGACAGCATGTTTGACTCGTCTCTGATGAATCTGAATGGAATGTATTTCAGCACGCTGGATCGGGACAACGACAATTACCCTAATTGGGACTGTGGGAAAGGATTGATGGGAGGGTGGTGGTTCGCTTACTGTGCTCACGGATTCCTCAATGGTGTCTCGTCTCCAGACAATTTCTGGGGGTCTTGGAACCCGACAGTTCCTCCTGGTTCAAAGGTGAACGAGACTTTAATGATGATAAAACCTCGATAAGCGCTGAACATAATATATTGCTGATAAGGAATTTGTAATATACTTTCAAATCGCTAATTTTGTGTTAATGTGATTTAAGTGGTATTGACTTACTTAGTTGGGGTTGACACAGAAAATGGGGAATATATAATCGAAGACCTGTAGCTACTTTAAGACATACATAATATTTTCATCAATGTTGATTCTATATATACATCATAACTCATGAGTTTCCGATCAAGTATGTCTCACATATCTTGCAAACAGAGAACGGCATGTTTTTTATTTTCGTTTTAAAACATTTTTTCTAAGCACGTATATGGAACTACGCCCCCCCCCCCAGACGTCCTAGTGCAAAAACGATGATTTTAGAGCGAAGTGACTTGATGAGCTTGCTCCAATGCTTACACGAATAAGTCACATGATTTACTCTTCAGTTGGATACCGAAATTGCTCTGGAAAAAAAAAGTGTCGCCGCCGCTGAGGTACTTCATAAAAAAAAAACTGTAGATGAAATAAATTGATTGAAAAGTACCACAAACAATTTTTGATAACCAGACATGTTTTTCACTTCTTGACAATTGCTTCGCTTAAAATAGCCCAACTATCTATTTTGTATTACTTATAGGAGTTATGAGATTGATCACTGTTCGTTATCTTCACCTTGCATCTATTTACCGTCTTTCACCCCCCCCCCCCTTCTCACAACAGTCACCTTTTAAAGGAATATTACAATTTAAGACTTATCTAAAAGAGTCCAAGAAAACTATATCGACCACTACATAGTTGTACATGTATAAGTTACCGTGCTTTTGAACTGTGACATCAGCCAATCAGCACGATTCAACCGGGGTACATATTAGAATGAATGGACGCGTAAAAAGAGTGAATATTGTTAAATTAATATCATGTTATACAAATAAAGCATAGCTTACATATATAACTGTAAACGTAAAGCAGAGGGATCGCCTATTTTGTGGCGGGAAAATATGTTACTAATTTAGCAGCGCCCTCACTGGGATGTATAGACAGTGAGAGGGAACACTTCTGGTAATATATATGTTTCTACTTCAGCGATTGTTGATCTGTCGATCTGCTAAATTAAAAAAAAAACCAATTAGATATGGCATGTATAATATTTTTGACTAACTTTTAAAAAGAGGAATTGCTTGATTAGAGAAAATACCAATGATGGAGAGGTAATGGCAGGTAATGAAAGGTATTTTGGTAGATCTACTTTGTACATGTACATCAATGTATACGGCATATCGAGCCTGATTCATATACCATCCATGCAGAAGTAGATGTATATGAGTACTGATGATCGGTAATTTTTTTGCATAACTGATAAAAAGAAATAATGCAAAATTCATATTACATTCTTTGTAGAGTATATGAGAGTGATAAAACAGGAGGGAGCATATTGTATAACAACTATGCTTGTTTTGTTTTTTAATAAGTCATAAATTAAAAACAAAGATAAATAATTTTAAAAGGTGTCACAATGGTTTTGTACTGCTTGATCTCAGTGATCCGAAATATACACGTATGTTAGAGTGATACATCATGAGGGGATCAAATACGCTTAAACCTCTGACAACCAAGACCATCGATATTTACTCCTTTCGATTCATATGACTTCTAATCACAGAATGTCAGTTTTCCTGAAGACTGTGATTTATATAATTTTTAGATAGATAAACGTTCTATGTACGCATGTTCTTAAACTATTATATAAATTGATGATGAATTCTTTCAATTCGTTGTGTTGTCGTAGATGACATGTACAGTGTATATTCATTACGAATTTTCTCAATTTGATGTGCAACAGTTACCATTAGTGATATGTGTTGTCAAAAGTGATAAATTCCTTCTTGAAGTGATATGTACATTCATTAAATATTTTGTCAATTCATTGTGTTGTTTTAAGTGATACTTTGATTTTACGCACATGTACTATGATGTTGATATTAAAAAGATTTTTTTTGGCATTGATAATATTTTTGTAGTATTTGATGATCAGGTATTCATGTGTTGGAATTCCCATGGGCACAAATTGTGTCACATTATTATTTGATTCTTACCATGCAGAATGTATTTTGAAGAACAACTTTCTTGCTGTGACCTTCGTTTTATCCGTTGACAATAAACATTTTCATCGTGATGACGATTCGATATAATCCAGTGAACTCGAAATAAAACAATGTCTTCCATATCTGCTTAATATCTTACTGAACATAGATGTTCACGGTAAGCCAACACACAACTTTATGACACACAAGATGGTTTAAGATTCCCCATCGTTAACTACCTATATTTCAGTATCACCATTTCATTAACACTTGTACATGGAGTTCATGTCCCTCAACTGATGGTATACACGGGAGCATGTTCTGCGTATGATCGATTTTTATTCTAGACAAGCTACTGACAAAAAAAGTTGGTGTTACGGAACTTTTAAAGATCTCGTTGATTGGAAATCGGATTTTATCAATTTTCATTTACAAATGCAAGCTATAACTGGGCCGAATGATGTCGTGCGTATTTCTAACCAGTTCTGAAACCGTTGTTTACGTATCAATTTTGACCACAGATTACTCGATTTACCTTATCAAGACAATCTCAGTGAGTATTAGCGGTCCACAGAGAGTGCTTAGTCTGCTAGACATGCGTCCGTGTTTGCCTTCATTCTGAATTCTTTATAGGAGAGACGAGATTGATCACTACTCGTTATATTGGCAATGGTTTGATTTCCAGAGTTATAAGGTTCATCACATTGCAATTACCTAATGAACACAAACGAGGATTATTGATCTCTGGGTTTGTATTTTTCTTTTATGCTCTATAGTAGCAACAACACCGCAAACAACAATACCGGTAACAATAGCGTTGTCAACAACAACACTGAAAGCAACATCGGCAACAAGAAGCACGAAATAATTAATTACAGTGTTTTCGTTAGGAACCGGTCGCCGGGCGAATTGACCGCCTCAGACAACTACGTTGCCGGGCGGTTCAAATCGTGTTTGAAAAAAAAATATTGAAGTTAATTATTATTCTGATCGAAATGACCAGTACTTATTAGTTAAAAATAGACTGTGTTTACTAGTCCATATCACTTCCTCGTTGTTGAAAGCGGTACGTATCGCGGATTTTCATTGGTTGCGAATATCGTGTATAATCTATGAAGGATTTTCATTGGCTGTAAATTCCGAGTCGATGTTGCGTTTTGAATGAACGGGAATCTTCCTAAATGTACCACGCTGACCCACAACACTGATGAAAAACTTAAAAGATGAACGTGAAGAACTGTTGGTGAAAAGAACAGATAAAGACTATTTTCAAATCGAAAGCAAGCAAATGAAGCGATCTAAAGGTTAAAAATAGAATTAATTCCCACTTATTTTGCATGGTTATTCGTTCAATTAAGTTTACTGTTTACCTGTAGCATGATTGAATGCAGATTTTTTGAAGACTGTCATGTGTTTCTGATGTCAGATCATTTTCATAAATTAATGTTGCCGTAACTGATCTAATACAAACCTCATGACAAATAAAAAAAAAAAAAAAAAAAAAAAAAAACAAGAACTCAAGCAAAGTTAAAAAAGTTTTAATTGATCACAATTCATTTTAATTTGAATACTGGTACAAGCTTTTCTTTATATATCTCTGATTTTTGAAGGCTGACAACTGAATACCTGAAAAAAGATATATAATTTCACATATCTTAAATCCCAGGATGGGTCAGAATACAGGATTTTGCGTTCCTGATTTTCAAAATTTTTTGGGACTTAATTGATCATGATTCACATTTATTTGAAAACAAACTTTTTGTTATAGATCTGAATTTGAATGCTGACGACTGAATATTTTATGCACTTTGCTGAAATACCTGGAAAAAGATGTATAATTTCACATATTTTAAACAATAAATTTACCCTCAGAATGCGCCAGAAAGCAGGATTTTGCGTCCTGATTTTCAAAATGTTCTGGGGAGGGGGGGGGGATCCCCCCAGACCCCCTTAACTTTTTGGGCCTCCTCAAATCCTTTATAGGCCTGCTCAATAAAAAGGAAGTGAACACCCTGCGAAAACATCCTCAAAAATGCATCCATATATCTTCAAGGAAAAGACTTAGTTTTGGTTGTATTTTGTTTAGCACCCCGCTTGGGAATTTGTTACTCATCATTGCCGGTGAAGGGCAGCATAATTTAGGCCTCGACGCTTACGGCCTATGGACAGGGAGGGGTCTTTATCGTGTCATATCTGCTGTAACAAAGGGCTCGGTTTCTGCGGTCTCATCTGAAGAACCGCCCCCATTTTGTCACCTTTTACTACAATCAAGGGCTACTGATTAGGAGCTATTCTAACCCGGCTTCCCCATGGAATCACTGAAGTTTTTATATATCCTACATTGTTAATTAATTTTTTTTAAATAGTACAACAATAAATGTCAATCCTATTCTGATGGTTTTGTATTTGACATTGGACGAATTTGGCTTCACTTGTTTGGCACGTTGTTTTTGGCTATATTTAGATCTAAAACTTCATAGTTATTTCGGATTTCAAACATTTCGGTTGAGCATCACTGAAGAGACATTATTTGTCGAAATGCGCATCTGGTGCATCCAAATTGGTACCGTATAAGTTTTACATAATGAATAGATTACATTTATAGAACGCATTTTAATCATTCAGAACTTGGAAACAAACAATAGCACTACGAAACACGTGACAAAACATTAACATTCGAAAGAGTGATACAAAATACGAACTATATGATACTTTATTTGCAAACAATACACCTTACCTAATATTCCGGAATTTTGTTTTTACAAAAATCATATCACGTGACAAATCACGTGACAAATAATTTAGCGTTTATATGTTTATTGATGGTGACATGCTTCACACAGGATGCTCAAATGAGCTATTAATTAAAATTTTAGTATAATGAGGTCATCTTAGAAGGTCATTATACATAAATCATATATAGTTCATTTCATTTAATGGTCAATGATTGACGTTTGCCTTCTCAAACAGGAAGCGGTTTTGATATCCAGAGACGTACAACAACTGCTGCCCGACATCCTCCATGCTCTTTAACTGTGACACTGGATACTAGCATGTACTTTTTTGTTGTTTTTAATTTACCAATACAACCTATCATTGGGTAATATGCTACCTGGCGTGTTTCAATATCGATTGTTAAGTCGTTCTTAGCATACTGATTTTGACTATGGATAACTCCGTTCACCTCATCAAGATATACGGCTCACGGCGGGTCGACCGGTTGACAGGGGATGCTTACTCCTCCTAGGCACCTGATCCCACCTCTGGTATATCCAACGGTCCGCGTTTGCCCATCTCTCCATTTTGTATAACGTATAGGAGTTATGAGATTGATCACTGTTCGTTATCTTCACCTTTCATATATCCCCGATTCAACTCCATGTAAGGATTTATGCAATCTATATATACATGAACAAAATCAAATCATAACTCCTGCATGAATGTCGCTGGTATATTCGAATTTCAGACTACGACGATATGTCACCTCGTCGATTTGACAGTTATCGTACGTGTATCTGTATGTGAACATCACCTTAGATAGCTCTAAAACTTCATAGTTATTTAGGATTTCAAACATTTCGGTTGAGCATCACTGAAGAGACATTATTTGTCGAAATGCGCATCTGGTGCATCAAAATTGGTACCGTATAAGTTTTACATAGAACACCTCTCGTCAATTTAGAACTTGTAATAAATTTGGAATCCAAAAACGTTTCTCAAATCAACATCAAAACGTATGGCTTTCCAACACTTTACACGACCATTCCTCAGGTTAAATTGGTCAGATTGATTGATTGAATATTGTTTAAAGTCCCTCCCGAGAATATTTCACTCATATGAAGACGTCACCACTGCCGGTGAAGGGCTGCACAATTTAGGCTTATGCTCGGCGCTAATGTACATCGAGCAGGGAGGGATCTTTATCGTCCCGCACCTGTTGTGGCACGGAACCTCAGTGTTTTCGGTCTCATCCAAAGGACCAACTCATTTAGTCGCCTCTTACGAAAAGCATGGGGTACTGATGACCTATTCTAACCGAGATCATCACGATATTGGTCAGTTTCAATTAATGTAAGGTAGGTTTAACTTTTAAGGCAAGATCAAACTTCATAAGATCTTCCCATAAAGAGTTTATATACAACGTCGCGCACGGTACAGCTGTTACTTTCATAGATGCACAAGAAAATGCTTCCGCTATGTTTACACCGATGGATATTTTATGGATTGTTAAAATCTTTTACATCAATGGCAAGGGATATATATATATATATATATATATATATATATATATATATATATATATATAAATACAATAGCTTATATATAATATAATTTACATGCATTTCATGAACAATAACAGAGTTATATACACGCAAATGTCATTTTTCGATGTCCCGTATTACATAAAATAAACATATGCTTTATCCACATATTAATAAAATGATTGATTTTGTGCCAAATAGCGTAAAATTTGGTGTATGATTGTGACATCCTTATGTAAAAACCATAAAGCAATTACTTTAAACATTCAGTTCATAGAATGCCATGCCCAGTCACCAAGCATGGTATATTTGTCTTGTGTGGCCCATGAGCCTCTTCTATTCACCGACATCTCATTTTCCGGTACAAAACCTGGCATACCATACATGAATGGTGTTCGATTTGCTTTTGCATATAGCCCATATTCACAAATACGCCCCTTTTTTGGCCAAAAGCCCATTACTAAGCTCGTATATTTTATTTCGATTTGTTTTAAAAATATGATCATATGTGAGTATCTAACAAAAATTTATTTTGGTCCATATTTAGACGTTTGGAAACGTATAAAGTTACCGACAACCAATGTACAGTGTATGTAATTAATAATGTCTTCATATGAACATGATTTAATGTTTCAGTTGATTAACAGTGAATTGATATAGAATTGATATAGCGATCTTGAAAATGGCAGAGACAGTTGTATCCTGTGTTTGTAGATAGACTGAAAATGCAAATAATCGTGACCAGTAGCATGTCTAATACATGGGGAAGATTATTATCCTCGTTACATGTATAATGTATATCTATCGAGGAGCATAGTGTATGCAAGTATTACATAATTCTGAGTATATTCATGAAGTAAATTGATTTTATCGGTGTCCAGTGAAATATCCTTATTCTACAAATATCGCCCTTTTTCAACAATTCAACCATTTTATGTCTTATTTCTAAGCATTATTCTAACGAGAATATTTTAATGAATATAACTTACAGAAAGTACATAAAATTCACTATAAAGAATATACAACATTTCATTTTAGAAAAACGAAAAGATACATAACGTTCAAATAAATGTCCTGTGTGATTTTGTCGCGCGGTGACGCTACGTCAATGTACACTGTTTACGTCTTGCTAAACGTAAAATGTTGCTATTACTATTTTTTAAATGATCTAAATTAAAATCATTTTTAAAAGGATATACAAGGTATTTAAGCTATAGCATGTGTATCTCATAGATGTGTTTTACTCTGGTACATGTATTTGAACTAGCTTTATCAAATGACAATTATACAGACAACATTTTGTTACATGTACTACTGTATGTATGCATATAAAAATTCATCATAGAACAGATATACTTACGCTGTGTTAAACGTTGCAATATCATACAAATCTTGACTTATAAACGAAACCATTTTATCAAATTCGATATTCTTGTTATTCATTTGCGAAAATTTTGATAATATTCGATAATCTTGATATCTATATGCAAACATTTTTATTTGTATTTGATAATAAGGATTTTTCTTCGGTATTCCTGTTATGCAAAAAGAGAGTATTGCTCCTAATCGGAGCTCCGTGCCAGCACTCGTGACGTAGAGCTGACCTTAATTCACATTTTTTCTCTTTGCATATTTGCCATTTTAATACCCGAAGAATTCCCCAGTACTGTGGACTTTAATTCAAAACCTTATTTTCCTCCCTATGTGATATACAAATAGGCGGATCCCGAAATATACGGGAATGAGGGGTAGATCCTCCATAGAAATGTTTTGACAGTTTTTAACCCCCCCCCCCTTTTTATACAACTCCTCTCCTTTGAAGTTAAGTTGACAAAACAATGAAACCAATCTCAGGTATCGATAAATTGTTATAGCCATGTGGAAGACAGCCCCACTCACACACATAAAAACAATAAAATTAATAAATTCATTGCAAAATTAAATAGGTCTAACAAGTTTATCGTTATTTGGATTTTAAACATTTTGGTTAAGCATTACTGAGGAGACATCATTTGTCGAAATGTGCATCTGGTGCATGAAAATTGTTACCGTACAAGTTTGACATCTTTACAATCCTCCTTGTTACAAATATTGGGATTATTTTGATATGCTTATGTAATAAACATTGACACGGGTGTCTTTTTCGTTACCTTACATAATGGTGAAAGATGGATATATTTGAATGTTGTTTGATTTATATACACAGTGTCTTAATTTTGTACTGAACGTGATTTAATTTTGATGATGTCAAAGCAATTCCAACCTCCTGTGATGTCATCAGATTTTGCAAAATCATTGATTTATTTAGATTTATGCATAATAGGAAAGTACCTTTTGTTGGAATCTTTTTCGATAGTTATTGTAAAACAAATTGTTAAAAATAAAATATTTCAAACGTCTAAGTGATTGATGAATAATCAATGATAAGTTTCAACATCTTGAACACAAGGGCAATAACTCTGTTTTTATTGATTTCTCTACCAAGTCTATTATGCGATAAATTTCCCTTATTTTGTATATTTTTGTAAAGATAGAATTTTATGAAATTGTTATGAATGCTGTTATATCGTCATAACCAGTTTTTATTAAATTTTGATAACGTTGTTCACGGAAAATTGTAATTTTCTGAAGGTGATATATGACTCTGTTTATGTATGTCTCGCATCTTAGAGAGTGTGATGACCTAAACAATTTATTTGATAATTTGTTAGTTTGAACTCTAATATATGGAAATTAATACACTTTTTAAACTTGTATCAGATAAAATTGCGAGTATGGAGTTACCTTAACGCAAAGTAACAATGCCCCTTTATTGAAATTATGAAAAACTGTTCATTTTGTCTTTAATAAACTATTTGGCATGACAGATTATGATTGCATTCGTAATATCATTATCTAATTTTCAATACGGAGAGAGATCATATATGTTGCATAGATAACATTTAATTTCGAGCTTCAGGTGCTTTCCTAATAATCAAGTTTTATTTCCTGCATATAATATCACTAAATATAACAACTAATACACGCAGTTACTCAAATACTTTTCTTCAATTAATTTGAATTAAAGAAATCGTTTATTAAGTTAATGTACGCAACAGTTCAAACATGCATTAAAAAGTCCTTCCTCTATGTATTATTACAAAATTTTGGTTTCCCGTGCTTACGCGGGGTTTCATATAGTCTTTTACAAATAGCAAAATGCGTTTATTAGTGAATTTTTTAGACATTCAAATGGTCATATAAGCAAACAAATATTGATTGGATGATCTAGTACACAAAAGCCGCCAATATTCATTTCAAGAATTTTGAAATAGAAACGATATTATCTTTATAGGAATTATGAGATT
Organism: Ostrea edulis; assembly: GCF_947568905.1. Lineage (NCBI taxonomy): Eukaryota > Metazoa > Mollusca > Bivalvia > Ostreida > Ostreidae > Ostrea > Ostrea edulis. Next base: position 35,706,126 of record NC_079171.1, read on the forward strand.
GATCACCGTCCGTTAATTTCACTGCCTGAGTGCAGGGAACAAAAACAAACCATTAGATTGATTAATTGTTATCCATAGCTCCAGTTGTAGGTCAATTCATCTTCAAATGTAGAATCAAAGAGAAATTGTTCCGATACAGCTGAATACAAAACGAAATTGGTATCTGGGGCCATACACATCATACGGGGAAGATCAAGAAAACTATCAACTCCACAGGGAATTAAACAGGGAACCCCAGGGTCGGATTCTGATTGATCATTTTACAAAACATATCCTTTCTTTGTTTCATTTTTTTTCAAACAGTTTTAAAAGCATGCATAATTTGTTACGAATGAAACTGCTCTTTTCTGCTCCCCGCTTAAAAACAAATACCGCTCAAACTTCTTACATACTATTCCAGAACGGTTCGCTGTAGAAACATTTGCAACTTTGCATAATTATACCTTCCATTCTCTATACGTAGTGTTCATAAACAAGAGGGATATTCTATCATATTATTTGAAATATTCTTTTGAACATCCAAACGTTTAGTTGCTAGATGAGGGTTTAAATGATATATTATAATTGATTGATTGAATATTGCTTAACATCCCTCTCGAGAATATTTCACTCATAAGGAGACGTCATCATTGCCCGTGAAGAGCTTTAAAATTTAGGCCTATGTTCGGCGCTTTTAAGGCCTTTGAATTGAGCAGGGGGAAACTTTATCGTGCCATACCTGCTGTGACACGGGACCTCGGTTTTTGGGGTATCATCCGAAGGACCGCCCCTTTTAGTCGTCTCTTCCGATAAGAAAGGGTTAGATGATATATTAAGAATTAAACAGCTAAGATAAAGTCGAATAGGCAAATTATAAACCAAATCTTTATTTTTAAATATATTTAACACATTAAAATTGGAATTAAAGGTTTTGATTTTAAATGGGTTGTATTGCTCTTGTTGAAATTCGGCATGATGTGATGATTCGGAAGTAAATTACACACCTTATCTGGAAGCTGAAGCATAACTTTTAATTCTGTGCGTCAAGTGTAACCCTTTCCATATATCAATGCTGTAAGTAGACAAAGGTCACGAAATTACATTATTTCTGCAAGTTATCATAGTCAATTAAGGTCACAGCAACGAAATTAATGGACTTAGTAATGGTCACATATATTTCAGAGGACCCATTAAGAGTAAATAGCTCACATATATTACAGACCCTGAAGCATAGTTCTACACCAAATTGAACCGTTCCGTTCTCGACTAGAATCGTTCCATTCCCACACCAAAACTGTACCGTTCAACGTTCCATTCCCTGACGAAACCGTTCCGTCATCATCTAAAACCGTTGTACCACGATAAAGCGTTCGTTCCCTCATATCGTTCATTCTCGCATCTGGGCTCGAGTTCGTAAGGGACATAATTCCCAGTAAAAAAAACAACACTGACTTAGAATGTCCTGGAAATATGCACATTTACAGTGTGTCCTTATCAACTACAAAGTTTCACGAAATTCTGTTGAGCGGTCTCATAAGAGTTGCACTGACAAGAACGAGACTGACGGATGCTTCAAATACATTAATCCCTCCGCAACCTCGTTGAATGGGTTATAATGATTCTACTTTGTAAGGTAAACAGTGATCGATCTCATAAATGTAAATATTGTCAGAGAGATATAATGCACTGTGCATGTATCGGTACATACATATGTATCATGTTTCTCATGATATTGCTTACGTCTTTATTTACTTCTTGTGGGAAATGTTCAGAAAACAACCCATACTTTAGAAACCTTTCATGTAGTCTGGTGATGCTGGCACTACAAAACATATTTATTGCCTGGATAGATTGCGTATATCCTATATTTACTCTTACCTTGTTATAAAACAAGTATAATGGAAGGAAAAAAATTGAGACTTTCTGAACAGATCGTTCATCTTACATTCACCGTTCACTCTCCGTCCTTCTTTCATAAACCGTTCCCTCTGCGTTTGTTCACCGTTTAAATGGTAAAGTAGAACGTTTCAAAGACTGACACGAACAGTGATCAATGAAAAGCGAAGACAAGATCGGTGACCTATCGCATACCTCTTATAGAGAATACAAAATTAAGAGTAGGGCAAACACGGCCCTATGGATATATCAGGTGCATAGGAGAAGTATGCATCTCCTGGTGTCACTTTGTAAAGAGCGACTTATCGATATGAATAACGTTAAACAGCATACGACCCAATGATAGCTTGTATTTACAAGTTAGACCCCTGGGTCGAAGCCTCCGCCGGTGGACTGTTAGTCCCCGAGGGTCTCTACAACCCAGTAGCTAAGTACTCCGTTACTAGCTTGAATATACGGATATATATTTAAAAGATTCATTTCAATATTAAGGATTATCTCCCTCACGCATAGCTCTTATCCTTAGACAAATTCGACTCCACATTTTCGCCTCACTGTTTTTCCCTATAATAGCCCTAAAACTTCATTCTTATTTCGGATTTCAAACATTTCGGTTGAGTATCACTAAAGAGACATTATTTGTCGAAATGCGCATCTGGTGCCTCAAAATTGGTACCGTATAAGTTTTACATCATTATAATCAAGAAGGAATTTGTGAAATGCTGACTTTAAATGACACTGTTGAAACGCCTGTAGTATCAACTTATGTGTCAGTAACCTGCTCCGATTAAAAAATTTATCATATGCAAACCATGTTCATTGTTATGGAATCAGTTGAAAGCCACAAACACCAGATGCAGGTAACAACGGAAGATTGCTACAAGGATATTGGAGACGATGCAGTGATCTCGTTTGCCATACAGTTGAAATTGTATGCATGTCGTTGACCACTAGGGACAATGATAGTTGGCAAATAAACTTTATTTTGGAAAATAAATAAGGGTATGGACCCTGACGCTTCACGTTGAAATATACCTGATGTATTTATCGATATTTATAAGCGCATTGTTGATAAATATCGCGTTAAATAGTAAATGATTATCATTGAAATTTGTAAAGGTATCAAAGGCAAATACAAAACAAACATGAAACGTAAATATAATCATATTAACTTTGTTTTCTAAGAGTAACAAATTGATTACCCAAGTTTAAGGCAAATCTTCTGTGTATTCTATGCGCATGCTTTCCAACGAAAGATGAAGATAACGAACAGTGAAGATAACGAACAGTGATCAATCTGATAACTCCTACAAACAATATAACATAGAGTTGAGCACCAGAGGTGGGATCAGGTGCCTAGAAGGAGTAAGCACTCCCTGTCTACCGGTCACACCCACCGTGAGCACTATTTCTTGATCATGTAAACGAAGTCATCCATAGTCAAAATCAGTGTGCCAAGAACGACCTAACAATCGGTATGAAACACGTACGACAGCATCTGACCCAATGATAGGTTGTATTGGCAAACTCAAACGTTTTAACAACTATAGAATTGGCTCGATATTAAATGACCATACACAAAACAATCTCTTGCTTATCGAATCAGTTGAGAAATATAAACACCATATATAGGTGATAATGGAATATTGCTACATAAATATATAGGTAATTAGAAAGTTGAAAGTTATTGATATTGATTGATATTCTTTGGTAAGGGCAAACTGATGAAATCTGCATGGTGCCTTGCATTAATTATTCATAGCTCCGTGACATTAAAATGAATCTTTACTGAAATATTCAAACTTGCGTCAAAGTGTGAAATTTTGTTCTTCAATAATGAAATTGTAATCGATTTACTTATAAATGAAAACAAAATTCAACAGTTAAAGATAAATCAGTGTTATAGTTTTGCACTACTGTACAAGTCTCGTGGTTGTAAATCCCCGTATCGTAACTTCGATTCTCACTGGCAGGTTAAAAAGGCCGCATTGTCCATTTGTCGGATACCGGTTATAACGAACATGTTTTGAAAATCTTGAATTTTTTTTTTAAATCTGACGTCCATTGTATCTTATAATATCAAAAATTGTGGTTCATTCCGATGTTGGAGAGATTGGACAAACTAGGCTATTTCTAAAACAAATATAGTTAGAGAAGTTGTGTATTTAATATATGGACACGAAATATTAATAAAAATATCACACTCCTGTGATACAAACATACATCAAGGAAATGAGAGGAATCATGATGATGACACGTATCGAAGCGCTTGTCTTTTCTTTATTGTTCTGTACGTCAACAAGAGCTGAGTTCAAGTCTAGTTATTACAAAGCAGAACTGGAGTTTGACAACAAGGTTTTCCCTAACCGTTTTTGACCGAGAACCCCGCGGAATCCTTGGATGCCTGTTCTGTCATGTGTTTTGAGAGTAGAAAAGGCTGTGTGTGTTTTGGCTTCAACCGCCGGCAGGAGAAATGTCGACTTCATGAAACATGTTATACAAAACAGTCGGCAGTATATGAAGAGGGATGGAGGAACTTCTGTCTATACGGTGTGTGTTGTTATCTCTCTTCTACATACTAGTATGTCTACTTCGTGTAGTATTAATAGACTCTTAACATGATATCTATACGGCCTGTGACTGCCTTTGACCCACTCTATGCTACACCCCGTGTATAAACAGAAATGACTTAACGATTATTTGCTTTTATGCATATACGCTATCGATTATCAAATCTTTAATTGCTATATGAAATCATTTTAAAATTTAGATGCAATAGATAATGAGAGAGAGAGAGAGAGAGAGAGAGAGAGAGAGAGAGAGAGAGAGAGCATTGGTAGTCATTGATTATAATATTCATGAATATATGCAGATACTGGAAGTTTAATACGTTCAGTATAAATCTTGAAAGTACAATTTCTTTCTGATTAATTATCCATCCCTTTCATTGTGATATATATTTTTTTAATTCCCCATATTGTTTTCTTTACATATTATTTTTTTCCCGCTGGCATGGGTTAGGACTAATGAATGATTCCCCCCCCCTTTTTTAAAACAATGTTACGTGCTTAGCTGTCTATCTCCCTCTCAGTTAAAAATAAAATAAATACAAGCTATATATACTACGAAATCATTGAATTTACTGGATAATTTTTCGATTTAACCTTCATAATACATGTTTATGCAAGCGGACTATCTAGGCATTTTTTCTATCTTCGCTAGTCAAGATTATTCGTCCACGAAGGCACAGTTGACCCAAAACCCATTGCTAGCGGAGATGAGATGAATTTTACCCCGTGCTATGTTATAATTGACAAAAACCTAGTACGTTTGTTTTACAACTTTCATTCAGAAGACGCTCAAGTTTGTGAGTCACTGAATAAACAAGAAAACGTCTGTATTTTTATTTCAATCGTTGTCAACGGTATACTTTGTGATATTTCAAGACTACATGTACTCAATTCAATTTATTGGATCTCATCACCATTATGCAATGGTATACAAAATATAAAGACAAAAAGCTGTTATATATTTATCAAGTTAGAAAAAATCGTGTTATTATTAATGTGAAGTATGGGCATTCTCGGTAGGGGAGCACATTTTATTTTATTATTTTCTTAATGAAAGTACGGAGTTTTCTAAAGGTTTGTTTAAAAGTAAAGATGTTTTTATTTTTTATTTGTTTAGGTGATAAAATTTTTATTCTTTGCTCACGTATATATATATGATTAATATCTGTTTTGTCAATTAATAATCGAACATCAATATCATCAATAAAATGTTGATACAAAGCACATTTACTGGAGTTTGATATATCCCATATTTTGTTTGTATGTTTCTTTTTTTTTTCACGCATTCTTCCGTCAATTATTGTATACGAATTAAAAAATCCACTTTCACTTCCTCCCAAAAATGACCAAAACCTAATAATGTAAAACTTTTAGCGCTTAATTTTACTAGTCATTATTATGAACCGTTTAGTCATATTTAAAGCGTGCAGGCCACGCCTACCGTTTCATGTAAACCACTCATAATCATTTACAAAGCATGCAAGCCACGCCTACCGTTTCGTGCAAATCGTTCCGTGCAAACCGTTTAGCGTTTCGTGCAAACTGTTTACTGTTCCGTGCAAGAATCGTTTCGTTCCGTGCAAAGCGTTCAGCGTTCCGTGCAAAGCGTTCAGTGTTCCGTGCAAGAATCGTTTCGTTTCGTTCCGTGCACATATTGTAGTATTGTAGTACGCTTCAGGGTCTGTAAATAACCGTTAAACAGTTTGAGTTTATATGTATTCCAATAGCAAATTGCTATGTTGAATCAATTTTACAGGTGCATGTACTTCGAATAATATTGAACTTTATAAATGCGTATTAAACGTCCCATATTTTATTTTGTTTTGTAGTCAGAGTCATATACAGTTGCCAATTATTGGTTGTAGAAAATAATACATACGAGTATAAGGGCTTCTGGACTGTAGTAGTAAAAAATATTAGATATTTGATTTACTCGTAATATGTAACCGTATGCATTGTATCTGATTGCAGAAAAAAGACAATTAAATTTTCATGATTTCAAAAATGATCTTTAGACTACATGTATAATGTATTGACACATAAAATGTATTAGGCTTGTCCTAGTACTAGGGGTATCCTTCAAGCATTTAAATGACAAATACACATTGAGTATAAATATGAATACGTCACAAGTGTTGGCACGGACCTCCGATTAGGGAAAGTTCCCGCTTCGGTACAACACCCTCTTTAATATCAAAAACTTCTTAACATATTTTCCTACTATACTTGTGTCCTAACATACCTTCATATCATCATTATAATTCCGTACGACCAGAAAACTCCCAGCATGAAATGATTTTGTTTGTTGACGTAGCCATGTTAGATAGCCAGTCAATTCGAATCATGTTGTTGTTGGTATCTATCTTTTAGCTATTTGAATAATTATTATTTAAAGGCACTGGGATGATATATTATTTGAAATATTTAGCTACAATATTTGTTGGGAAATTAGTTCACATCTAGACGTTATTGTGGAAATATAGTAATTAACCAGGATTCGAATTGACCGTCATGCAAATACAAAGTGTATCATGTGTAAAGATATTTTGATGGAAAAAAAGCTGTCAATGTTAATCGATCAAAAATGGATGTCCATACCCCTTTGATAGGAATATCCTCTCTCACTCGATGTGCCCTCCCATATCAGTTGTAAATCATTGAACAGACTTCTACTTGTTGTACAGTGCTATCTAAAGAAGCACCGGACAGACTGTAAATCTCGATAACCTCGAGATAAGATTTAACAGTAGCAATATTGACCATCTTTCTAGTTAAAAACTGAGTAAAAGTGTCACATGTCTTTTTTCTGGTTAATTGAAATACAATGTACCAAATATTTCTCTATAAGTCAACATATTAAGGTATACAAAATATGCTTTCCGTTCCTAGTTTCGCACATTCCGAGGGACTGCAGTGCCATTCTAGAGGGTGGACAGACAAAATCAGGTGTATACAAAATCTCTCCATTGTCGACGAGACATGCAATTTGTGTATACTGTGACATGGAGACGGCTGGTGGAGGATGGACGGTAAGAACTTTCTCTCTCTCTCTCTCTCTCTCTCTCTCTCTCTGCTTGATCATTGTTCGTTATCTTTAACTGTTCCTGCAAAAATATATATGTGATATAACATTTTACGGTCTTTCGGATTAGATCGCGAAAACCGAGGCCCCGTGTCACAGCAGGTTTGGTATAATAAAGGCCCCTCCCTGCTCAAAAGCTATAAACGCCAAGTATAAACCTAAATTTTGCAGCCCTTCACCGGCAATGATTACTTCTCCATATCCGTGAAAAAACCGCGAGCGGGGTGATAAACAATATACAACCATCATTTAATTTTACATGCTACACGCTTTTTCATTGGTTGAAAAATTATTGGAATATCGTATCCAACGGGGAAAAAATAAATGGCCGTTCCGTATATACAAAATATATATTTTCTATTGGAATGTTTGGGATTCCTCTGGATGCTTCGTATTTATATATAGAATAGTGAATCCTGAAAAGAAAAACTAAAAAATTCAATCGATGTATGTAAATTTATTAAACAAAAACAAATATCAGATATCAATAATAATTGATGATTGGTGTTTTCCGCCACACTCAATTTTTTTTAGTTATCTGGTCCCGCCCAGTTTTTATTGGTGGAAGAGAGAACCCAGTTACAATGTACCCGAGAAGAGACCACCGACCGTCCGAAAGTAAACTGGGAAACTTTCTCACTTAACGGCGCGAGCGGGATTCGAACCCGCGTTGTCAGAGTTGAAAGGCTGTGTTATTTTGAGCGCAATGCTCTAGGCACTCGGCCACGGAGGCCCCTTATTAATTATACAAAATGAAATAAACATGGCTATTTGATGACCCCTAAATGTAACAACGCACGTCTGCCTCTGCAAATCCGGGCTGAGAGTTAAATGTATTCAACCGGGGATGACAATAGTCCAGTTTGCACCTTGCGACAACTTCCTTCATGTCAAGATCCCAAATACCAGATACACTGCAATATCGTAGCCCTTAACGACGATGATTTCGAACTCCGGAATAATATGTTTATGAGTTGACACCGAAACCAGGCTTCCGTACGAAGTTACAACAGCTGTGATGTCTAAGCAATTCACTGATAAAACTCGAAAAACCATCAGTAACACTAATTTGTCTATCTGGAAGCCGTGACAACTCTCAAGAGAACCCTACCTGGCATCCCACATCATGAGTATGCACGTGTCCAACGGTTTCCGTTAGTACCGATATCGAACTTTGCGCTTAATTTCAGTTCCACTCAACAAAATTCCAGTAATTATCTCTCAGCAGGACTTATCTTTAACTCATCCTTTCAAAACTTCATTCTTCAGTCCACAAGAAACCCGTTTGCTCTACCGTAAACAACAGTTCGTGGAAGTTACCATTAGGCCTAAAGGATTAATTTTTTTTTAAAGTTGTGTATTCAAAAATTACTACGCCCATCTCGAAATGACATGGAATGTAGTCCAACAATAACTCGTTAATTCAACTCAAATCATGTAATGTTTTATATGAACTCAATGTTTTAAAATATTAAATGATAAGGAATAAATTCATTATTTTATTCCGTTGGATGGAGGTATACCACGGAAAAAAACCACGACGGAAAACTGCATAATTTCTTAAAGCCAACCAAGTGATTTCAAAGTACTGCTGTTTGTACAATGTATGTGCGCTGTTTTACGTCCTATTCAAGATATTCTTTTATGCATGACCTCAACTGAAAGAAAAAAACAAGTGCCTGGCACGTGTTCAGTGGTAAGACCAGCGGTAGTCTTCTCTGTGAAAGGCGAAGATAACGAACATAAACCAATATCATGTAGAGCTGTACATTGTGTTACAACAGTACTGTGTCATAAGTTTAAGAGAAACATAAATATCAAATTCTTAGGATCTTTCAAACTCTTTAGACAGTTGTGTCTGAGTTATATACATCATGTTGGGATTCGGTTTTTTTTTTTTGGTCATTACATCTGGAAAATATAGGTAATCTGCTGCATCTGAACTGTGTTGATTGTTTGTTTATTTTACGTCCCGTCGAGAAATTTCTACTCATATTGAGATATAACTAATTGTAGGTAAAACACTAACAAATTAAACCTATGTTCAGCGCGCACGGCTACAACATTCAGAGTTCTTTAATGTGCCAACGCTTGCCACACTTCCAGTTTTTAGAGTTAAGAAACGCTTGATTTTCACTTCTAAATTTAGAATACTTGGGGACGGAACAATCACTACCTATTTTTGAGTCTTAGGTTTTGAGCGGGGCTTGCGAAGCTATATGTAACACTACCACTCAACTACCACGACCGGTATATCATCTCTAGTGGGTATGATAGAAACCATATGCAATCTGCTAACAAATATGTTTTCTACTTCTTGAGATGTAAGGAAAGGTCAACTAACCAGCAATATACCCATTAAAACAACAGGTAGGAGATAATTAAACTCTTTGGGGAAAAATATCATTATATGAAGAGCCATTAAACAATTAACATTATCTTTCTAATTTTTTATAGAGACATATATACATACATATTCGCCACAGAACATATTAAAACAAATGCTGCCAATATTTTACAGGCATTTCAAAGACGACTTCATTGGTCTGTGGATTTCAATCGTCCCTGGGAAGATTACAAGATCGGGTTCGGGTTTCCAGGAATTGATTATTGGATCGGTATGTATTTCAGGTCGAACGATCTCTTATGATTTTATTGCAAGGACGGATCTAGGAAATTTTCAAAAAGTAGCTTGTGCATATACCACCCCAAAAGGGATCCTAGATTGGCAACAAATAACCTTTTTGGTTTTTTAACGTTTTGTCGAGAGCGGTGTGACCGGTCGACAGGGGATGCTAAATTCTCTTAGGCACCTGATGCCACCTCTGGTATATCCCTACCTCTATTTTGTATTGCATATATGAGCTACGAGATCAATCAGTTTTCGTTATCTTCACCTTTCATGTTTGGCTCATTATGACATATTGTGACGTCACCAGCTGTAGGTGAATTACCACAGGCTTGTACTTCTGGACCATAGGAATGAGGTTTTTCACGTGCTCATACCAGTCGTGATACGGAACCTCTCGTTTGAAGGTCAAACCCAGAAGACCTGAAATTCTCACTAATACAAGTTGTCGTTAAGTCGAATTCTGTCTGAAGTGATTTATACAAATTGTTAGGCCGTTTTTTGCACACTGATTGTGATTACAAATTACCCCGTTCACATGATCAAGATATAGTGCTCATGGCGGATGTGACTGATCAACAGGGATACTTACTTTTCCTAGGCATTTCATCTTATCTCTTGTGTGTCCAGGAGGTCCGTGTTTACCCTACTCTTAATTTTATATTCTTAATAGGAATTAGGTGATTAATCAGTTTCTTTTCCCCCTTTCATGAGTTCGATCACTGTCCGGTATCTTTACTTTTCCCGGAGATTAATCACTGTTCGTTATTTTCACCTTTACATGAGATCGATCACTATTCGTTATTTTCTACTTTTATGAATGCCAAGCGTTTTGCGAAGGAGCAATCGCTACCTATGTTTGTGTCTTTCGTTTGCCTCAGCAATCACACAAACAGGAGTCGAATTTAGGACCTCCCAGTTACAATGCAAACGTTCTACTATCGGGAAACTGCGACAACAGGGATGGGGGAGGACATTCCGCCATAATCTCTATGTAGATCCGCCATTATATCACACTTCCCTTCGGCATAATTACACTGTACTTTAAATAAATATGTTCATATAAATGTGTACAGTTCTGTATGTATTTATTTTTGTGATAAATATTATTGATACTGCAATGTTTCTTTTTGTTACAAATTCGACAAATTCTGTAGGAAAAGACGAAATCCACCTATTAACAAAGGGGAACGACTCCTCTCTCTGCGTTGTCATCAAGTTACAAAATGGTACAACGCTGTACGAGTTATATGGCCAGTTCTCTATAGCTGACGAGGCAAACAAATACAAACTATTTCTGGGAGGACCGGCAACAGGGACACTAGGTACGAATGAACGAAAGAGGAAGGGGAGAGAGTTTTCACGCACGCAGTGTAGTTAGGTTTCCAGGGGAAAAGCGCAAAGCTGGACAGATATGTACCTTAGTGCACTTTACACTTAGCGAACTTTACACTGCAAGACGTCACAATTATTAAGGGGCTACATATCACCTCCTCATTAGTTAAGGGTATTACTAGTCCCACGGGCTATTGCCAAATACAAAAAAGAAATGGAAAGGTACTTACCAAGAAGTTGAAATTGTTCAATTGTTAATCACTAGGGCGTACCACTGGAATGATATAAGGACTATAAACGTTAACTTTGGATTTCCGCCTACATTTTTAATTCTTATATTCTAAACAGTTTTGACCCTTTTGATTAGGGGATGAAAAACATCTGCTCCTTGAAATCAGGCTTTGAAAAGTTACACATGTACATATATAATTTAAAATACTTATTAATACAAATAAACAAGTTGATTAGTCAAATTACTTTACATTCAGTACAAAAATGGTTCAACTTCATTTTTCATACTTTAACCTCATTTGAAAATGATTTAACAGTGAATATTTTCGTCGCGTTTTGGTCTGTAAAGAAGGTTTTTTTTAAAGATTTGCTAGACGGGGGATCCTTGCTCCTCCTAGGCACCTGATCCCACCTCTGGTGTGTCCAGGGGTCCGTGTTTGCCCAACTATCTATTTTGTATTGCTTGTAGGAATTATGAGATTGATCACTGTCGTTATCTTCACCTTGCACGACAATCCATAATAAATGTAAAAAGGAATTTGAGTTTCATGGGAGGAAAGATCTTTTAAAAATATGTTCCGTTTTTTATTAGTTGTGAAATACTCGAAACCCACATTACCGTGATCTCTTCTTATTTTATCACATAAATAAATGTAACCTTTTATGAAAATTCATATAAATATGTATGTAAACCTTTTCAGGTTGTATCTTTGGGAGACAAATCCAAGTTAATTTTACAACTTTTATTCAAGTCTGTACAAGTGCAGAATTTACCAACAACTCCCTACCTCTCTACTCAAAACACACAATACATGGGTATATATATATTATTTTCCAAGGACAAACAATTCTGATTGACTCTGTCCATCTGTGACATTTAGAAGTAAACAACTTTCGTTTGCATTCCAACGTTCACCCTTACACAGACACTATACGGCGCCAGAGCAATAGAACTGACCATCCTGGTGCTGAAAATACAGGTATAGATCTTGTGAAATAGGATTTTCCTGACAACTTGTTAACGAAGTAGTAATTTCAATCTACGGTATCACTGCACGTTAGGTTATACATTATAAATATAACAGTTGCTTACAGAGCAATTCCAAAGTAAGTTTCAATTTCCGCATCTCCTCACATACAGAGTTGTCAATACAAAAAATACACCAAGCAATGATATCATGACCGATAATTGAGAAAACAAAACATAAATTCTTGTACATCATCATCTGGTTATACGACTATTGACATAAAAATCATTCTGAAATGATAACTTTAAAAAAGTTAAGCGGTGAAACAATACTACCGTTCCAATTTTAGTAAAGAGTTAACTGCTCCCTCTGAATATCAATTTAGTATCAATAAAATTAAATAAGATGTTATTTAAAGTTATTCCAACATTATGTGACGTCATAACATTTTGCTAAATCAATGGTTTATTTATATTTATGAATGATATAAACATACATATTTTGTTTGAATCTTTTCCGATGATGATTATAAAAATCTTGCTAAGCACAACATATTTCAAAAGTCTGAAATCATATATGAATAATCAATGATATTGAATCTAAGGGCAATGACTTTCTTTTCATTGATTTCATTATCAAATCCATTATGCGATTTTTATGAAAATCGTACGGGTACTGAACAGTTCTTGTGAATTTTGATTATGGTTTTCCCTACCCTGCAGTTAGAACCACTACCTAGGGATCATGAAATTTACAATTTTGGTAGAGGCGTTCCTGCTCTACATGACTATGCAGTCTATACAGCCCAGTAGCTAAGTACTTCTTTACTAGCTTGAAAATACGGATGTATATTTAGAAATTCATTTCAAAATTAAGGATTATCTCCCTCATGCATAGCTCTTATCCTTAGACGTATTTGGTTCCACTTTTTTGGCACGCTGTTTCTGGCTATATGTAGCTCTAAAACTTCATAGTTTTTCGGATTTCAAACATTTCGGTTGAGCATCACTGAAGAGACATTATTTGTCGAAATGCGGATCTGGTGCATCAAAATTGGTACCGTATAAGTTTTACATTTATAATATCTTACAGATGTGCTGTTGTAGAGAGAATGTTTATTGAAAATTTGATACTTTTTGGCAGTTATGACCCCTTCCCAAGGTCCTACGGTGCAGAAGTCCAGAAATTTACAATGTATGTCCCCTTTGCCCCAAAGATGCTTCTTACCAAATTTTATAAAGAATTGGAATTGTGATTTTCAAGAAGTTGAACCTTTTTAATTGTTAACGCACAATGGACGACGCAGGACGAAGGACGCAGACCAATAGCAATATGTCACCTGAGTGACCCAGGTGACCTAACAATTTTCCTATTGATTTTTCCATTTCCTCTACAGGTGACAGCATGTTCGACTCGTCTCTGATGAATCTGAATGGAATGTATTTCAGCACGCTGGATCGGAACAACGACAATTACCCTAAGTGGGACTGTGGGAAAGGATTGATGGGAGGGTGGTGGTTCGCTTACTGTGCTCACGGATTCCTCAATGGTGTCTGGTCTCCAGAATGTTTCTGGGGGTCTTGGAACCCGACAGTTCCTCCTGGTTCAAAGGTGAACGAGACTTTAATGATGATAACACCTCGATAAGCGCTGATCATAATATATTGCTGATAAGGAATTTGTAATATACTTTCAAATCGCTAATTTTGTGTTGATGTGATTTAAGTGGTATCGACTTACTTAGTTGGGGTTGACACAGAAAATGGGGAACATATAATCGAAGACCTGTAGCTACTTTAAGACATACACAATATTTTCATCAATGTTGATTTTATATATACATCATAACTCATGATTTCCCGATCAAGTATGTCTCACATATCTTGCAAACAGAGAATGGCATTTTTTTAAATTTTCGTTTTAAAGTATTTTTTCTAAGCACGTATATGGAACTACGCCCCCTCCCCCCTTTAGACGTCCTAGTGCAAAAACGATATTTTATATCGAGCTCGCTCCAGTGCTTACACGAATAAGTCACGTGATTTGCTTTTCAGTTTTAATACCGAAATTGCTCTGGAAAAAAGTGTCGCCGTCGCTGCGGTACTTCATTAAAAAAAACCGTCAATGAAATAAATTGATTGAAAAGTACCACAAACAATTTTTGATAACCAGACATGTTTTTCACTTCTTGACAATTGCTTCGCTTAAAAGAACAAAATAGCGTCCAACTGAAATGTGACGCGTTTACGTCGAGTGCGGGAAATTCCCCGTGTTATATGGATATCTAAATTACGTTGCAAGATGCTCAAGAGTCTTCTCTCGTCTCAACGATCACACCGTAAAGTATATTACACGATTAGGGGAAGAATAATTTCCTGTGCGATTCCTTAAGATCAGAGTTTTACGTACGACTGACTTTTACGAGCCTTTATACGGTCGTTGATTAATGTTTTCCTTCATTAGTTGATTAACAGACCGGGGTTTTTGAAGATTAAATTAAAAATTACACTCCTAAAAGAAGAACGGACTGACATATACACATCCTTGTAAAATAATATGCCCTTGGCATACTGATTTTGACTACGGATAACTCTGTTTACCTGATCACAATGTAAACCTCGCGGTGGGTGTGACCGGTCAACAGGGGATGTTTACTCCTCCTAGGCGCCTGATCCCACCTCTGGTATACCCAGGGGCACGTTTTGTATTGTATATAGGAGTTATGAGGGTGATCACTGTTCGTTACCTTCACCTTTCATCCCTTGTCTAAAGACTGAAGTATAAAAACCTACTTCGCGACAAGGCATACTAGTATATCAATTATTTGTGTTGAATATGAATAAACGGCTGACTATTAGTCAAATTTAAAATCAAATTGCGTTTAGTTACATCTATTTACCGTCTTTAACCCCTCCCCATTCTCATAACAGTCACCTTTTAAAGGAATATTACAATTTAAGACTAATGTAAAAGATTCCAAGAAAACTATATCGATAACTACATAGTTGTGCATATATAAGTTACCGTGCTTTTGAACTGTGACATCAGCCAATCAACACGATTCAACCGGGGTACATATTAGAATGAATGGACGCGTAAAAAGAGTGAATATTGTCAAATTGATATCATGTTATACAAATTAAGCATAGCTTACATATATGACTTTAAATGTAAAGCAGAGGGATCGCCTATTCTGTGGCGGAAAAATATGTTCCTAATTTAGCAGCGCCCTCACTGGGATGTATAGACAACGAGAGGGAAAACTTCTGGTAATATATATGTTTCTACTTCAGGGATTGTTGATCTGTCGATCTGCTAAATTTTCAACAACAAAAAACAATTAGATATTGCATGCATAATATTTTTGATTAACTTTTAAAAAGAGGAATTGCTTGATTGGAGAAAATACCAATGATGGAGAGGTAATGGCATGTGATGAAAGGCATTTTGGTAGATCTACTTTGTACATGTACATCAATGTATACGACATATCAAGCCTGATTAATACATGTATACAATTAATGCAGAAGTAGATGTATATGAGTACTGATGATCGGTAATATATTTACATGACTGATAAATAGAAATAATGCAAAATTCATATTACATTCCTAATATTTTCATAACTTTATTGAAATATTTGCTACTCTGTGTAGAGAATGTGAGAGTAATGGAACAGAAGGGAGTATATTGAATAACACCTATGCTTGTTTTTTTTAAATAAGTCATAAATTAAAAAAAAAAAGATCAATAATTTTAAAAGGTGTCACAATGGTTTTGTACTGTTTGATCTCAGTGATCCGAAATATACACGTACGTTAGAGTGATACATCATGAGGGGATCAAATAAGCTTAAAACTCCGACAACCAAGACCATCGATATTTACTCCTTTCGACTCATATGACTTCTAATCACAGAATTTCAGTTTTCCCGAAGACTGTGATTTATATAAATTTTAGATAGATAGACGTTATATATACGTATGTTCTTAAACTATTATATAAATTGATGATGAATTCTTTCAATTCGTTGTGTTGTCGTAGATGACATGTACAGTGCATATTCATTACGAATATTCTCAATTTGATGTGCAACAGTTACCATTAGTGATATGTGTTGTCAAAAGTGATAAATTCCTTCTTGAAGTGATATGCACATTCATTAAATACTTTGTCAATTCATTGTGTTGTTTTAAGTGATACTCAGATTTTACGCACATGTACTATGATGTTAATATCGAAAATGTTTTTTTGCATTGATAATATTTATGCAACTTTATGGGCCAAAGAAGTTTACATTTGCATGAAAGTCTTTTGCCAATAATGGTTGAAAGTTGCCAAGAAGTCGAAAAGATGAAAAGTTTACAACGACGGGGACGACAGAGAACGGGCAAATTTCGACCAGAAAAGCTCACTTGAGGCTTCGGGTCAGGTGAGCTAAATAATGAAAGCCTCAACTAAAATTACTCCGGATATATTTACTAAGTTGTGATTCCTTAAAAGCATGTCAAACTCCAAGGTGAAGGTCGTCATATGTTTTTTTTAATGTCATGTTGAGAATTTGTCACTCTTATTGTGACGGCATTAGCTGTAGGTGAAGTACCACACATTTAAACCTTTGTTTAGCGCCCAGGGCCATACTAGTGAGGGTTCTTTAGCATACCAACGCCTGTCACGACAAGGTGAACCCGTGATTTTCACTTTTAAAGGCAAGCGTTTGGCGAAGGAGTAATTATTACGTATTTTATCGTCTTAGGTTTAACGCGGCCATGGCATAGGCGGGACTCGAACTCAATACCTTCCGGTTATGAAGCGATATATGGAATAAATCATATCTTTATTAACACTTCCATGTCAAGGTCACACACCATGCATCACATGAAAGGTGTTTCCGTAAAGAATCTATATACAAAATATGAAAGTCCTTCCTTAAATAGTTCAAGAAATATTTCTAAAAAGATTTCTCCTATATATCAGCATGTAATACTTTAATCCCCTATTGTGGCCCCACCCATCGTCGCGAGCCACGCCTATTGTCTCCGTTTACACCACGTCAAATGCCGTGGTTTCATAATTAAAGCAATCCTTGATTTCATGAATATTTATATTCATAAGTCAACCAATCGGTGAGCTTCCATGTTTTTTGTTTTTGTTTTGTTTTGGTGGAAAGAAAATGATTCGGAGGGCATTGCGTGCTCGTAGCGGAATAATCCGAGGATTGTTGATTGAGAACAAACTGGACACCTTTTTAGCTATTGTAATTAATGGACGCTTCTTTGTTGACTTCATCGGTTTAATAAATTATCGCTCTCATTAGATTAGTGTCCAGTAAGGAAATTGGCTCCTGGGCTTTTGAGCACAACTGCGCAGGACGCAGGTGTGGCATGATAAATATCCCTACCTGCTCAATGGCCACAAGCGCCGAGCATAGGCCTACATTTTGCAGCCCTTCACCGGCAGTGGTGACATCTTCATATGAGTGAACTATTCAATCAATCAATATGTAATCTTGTTTTGTCCCTTATTACTTGTAAACAAATACTTCACGTATTAGATGTGGGCGCAGTCATTAAAATATCGGAAATCTGTTATTGTAACTGGGTTTGGTCAACAATTGCTGTGTCATTTCATTAATATTCATGAAAATCGATTGTTTCGTTGATCATGCAGCCACAGTTTGAGGTAGGGTAGGTACATGTACTACCGGACTCAGCCGCAACGACTAGTGACGATGGATCCCACCCTACCCCCGGAGACTATGAATTGTACGAACTTTGATCTACTCTATGTCAGGAAGATAATGTAAACTTTTTCTGGCACAATGGTTCTTGAGAGGAAGATTCTCAAAGATTGTACCTATATATTCCCATGTAAAACTTTGACTCCCTACTATGGCCCCACCGTACACCCGGAGACCACGATTTTCACAAACCTGAATCTGAACGATATCAGGAAGCCATCATGTAAATATAAATCTCTCAGGCCTAGTGGTTCTTGAGAAGAAGATTTTAAAAGATTTTCCTAGATGTCCCCCATGTAAAACCTTAATCCCACCCAACATCTGGGGGCCATTACTTTAATACACTTCAATTTGCAATATGCCAGAAAGCTTTCATATAAATTTGAGCTTTTCTGACCCAGTGGTTCTTGGAAAAATTTTCCTGATATACTTTGATCCCCATACTGTGGCCCCATCATACCCCCGAGGTCATGAATTTAACACATTTGAATGTGTAAGAAAGCTATCATGTAAATTTGAGCTCTCCTGGCCAAGTAGTTCTTGAGAATAATATTTTTTTTTAAATTCCTCTATATTCCCATGTAAAACTGATAGCCTATTGGGGACCCACCCTATCGTTGTGGGGCATGACTTTAACAAACTTGAATCTGCACTATATCAAGAAGTTTCGTGTGAATGTGAAGTTTTCAGGACCAGTGGTTCTTATGAAGATGTTTAAATGATCCCATTCTAATTTCACATTTTCATGATTATGTCCCATTTGAAGTGACCATGGCCCTTTATTTGAACAAACTTGAATACCTTTCACCAAATGAGAGTAAATATTATGGTCACCGATGGTGTTTACATTACTAACAAATACTTATGCATCTTTCCTATTTGCATAGACAAAAGAGCATTAAAAAAAAAACAAATGCACATTTCTACCAACTTTATTCTCTTTAATTTATATTCAAAAGACAATAAAAATTGAATGCAAATATCCAAACAGCAAATTCATGTTCCTGTAATTTGAAAAGGTGAAGATAACGACCTGTAATCAATTTCATTACTTCAATAAGAAATACAAAATTAAGAGTTAGTTGGGCAAACACGAACTCTTGGATTTACCTAAGCCGGGATAAAGTGCCTAGGAGTAAATATTCTCTGTTGACTGGTCACACCCGCCGTGAGCCCTATATCTTGATCTGGTAAACGGAGTGATACGTAGTCAAAAGCAGTGTGTAAAGAATGATCTAACAATCGGTATGAAACATGTCAGACAGAATTTTACCCAATGACAAGCTGCATTGGCAAACAACAGCGTAATAATCATTTGTAATTGCAGACTTCAAACGAGATTGTGAAAACCCCTGCAGCACTAACTTGCTTGTCAGTAGTCTGTCTCGAACACGATATTGCATACTTATACTCCAACTGCCCTTTCAGAAGATGAAATTCTCCAAAACCATGCTTCAGTTTTAGATACATTAAATATCCCAGTCAATGGGTCGAATGAATATGAGTTACCGTACCTATACTGGATTCCTAAAGTACATAAAACCCTTACAAACAAAGATACATTACTGGATCCAGTAAGTGCTCTACCAAGCCCCTATCTTTGCTCCTCACGAAAATATCAACAGCTGTGAAGGAGTAACTTCAAACTTACTGTGCGACTATATATGCCAGAAGTAGTGTTAATCAAATGTCGATTCTAAGAAATCAACAACATCAAAACCAATGACTTTTCAACATTATGCAAGGTGAAGATAACGAACAGTGATCAATTTCATAACTCCTATAAGCAATACAAAATAGATAGTTGGGGAAACACGGACCCCTGGACACACAAGAGGTGGGATCAGGTGCCTAGGAGGAGTAAGCATCCCCTGTTGACCGGTCACACCCGTCGTGAACCCTATATCCTGATCAGGTAAGCGGAGTTATCCACAGTCGAAATCAGTGTGCCAAGAACTGCTTAACAATCGGTATGAAACACGTCAGACAGCATTTGACCCAATGCAAGGTTTTACTGACGAAGTAGATAGTTATAACGACCACATACACGACCATTCTTCGCGATGAATTAAAGACTAGGCTTTTGGACATCATGGACAGTTCCTTCTTTAACAAAAAATGGAAAACAGAAATATTCATATGTAGTGATCAACCATCCAAATAATAATTTGTTGAACGTCACTCTGATTCTACTCACAAGTACTCTGAAGTTGAAATAAAATTAATATGCTAGACTTCCTCATTGACATAATCTTCGTGGTCTTTGGTGATCAGGTCTTCCAACAGTCTGTTGGAATATCCATGGGCACGAATTGTGCTCCTTTGTTAGATGACCTGTTTCTATATTCATATGAAGCAGAATCCATTCAAAAACGTCTACGTGAAAAGAAAAAAACCCTTCCTATGGCCTTTAATACGACATTTAGATATATCGAAGGCGTTTTGTCTATTGACAGTGGTAACTTTTATCACATGGCGATTCGATGTGTCCCTGAGGGCTCGAGGTGAAAGACACCACAAAGTTGTTCACTTCTGCTTCGTACTTAGATATTTTATTTGAAGTGGACATTGGAGGTATACTTTGTGACAGGCAGGGTGGTTTCGGCTTCTCCGTCGTCGGCTTCCCGTGTTTTTCATTGTTGCCTGCGTGCAGTTTTGTGTTTCTGGGCTAGTTCGGTGCGCGGAGGCATGTTCTGCATATGGTCAACTGTCTTGCCTTCATGAAGAAATGACTGTCTTTACAATTCATCAAGATATAAAAGGCGAAAAAAAACCTACAATATAATTAATACAAACTTTATTTTCTAAGTTTAACAAATGTATACTAGTATGTTGCACGTTTAAGGCAAATATTCTGTGTATTTTATGCACTTGCTTTCCAATATTGATGATGAATTTAAAAGCCTCATATTTTTATATAAAAACATTCTTTGGTAAGGGCAAACTGATGAAATATGCATGGTGCCTTGCATTAATTATTTATAGTTCTATGACATTAAAATGAACGTTTACTGAAATATTCAAACTTGCGTGACAGTGTGAATCATGTTCGTTAAAAATGAAATTGTAATCGATTTACTTATGAATGGGAAAAGAAATTGATCAGTTAACGATACGCCAGTCTTTTAATTTTGCGTTACTGTACACGTCTCGTGGTTGTAGATCCTCTCTGCGTAAACTAGATTCTCACTGGCAGATTAAAAAAGGTTGTATCATTCACGTGTAAGGTGAAACAACGAACAGTGATCAATCTCATAACTCCCATAAGCAATACAAAATAGATAGTTGGGCAAACACAGACCCCTGGACACACCAAAGGTGGGATCAGGTGCCTAGGAGGAGTAGGCATCCTCTGTTGACCGGTCACACCCGCCGTGAGCCCTATATCCTGATCAGGTAAACGGAGTTATCCGCAGTCGAAATCAGTGTGCCAAGAACTGCTTAACAATCGGTATGAAACACGTCAGACAGCATTTGACCCAATGCGAGGTTGTATTGACAAACTAGATCGTTATAACGACCATAGAATTTGCGAAATGTTGACTTCAATCGAGACTGTTGAAACCCCTGTACCATCAACTTGTTTGTCAGTAGCTTACCTCGATTTAAAAATTGACTATAGTATATCGAATATGATGAATATTGGTTATAACGATATGAATATTTACTAAAAAAAAAAGGTGAATATAACGAACATTGATCAATCTCATAACTTCTACAGTCTACATTATGTATAAGGAATACCAAATCCAGATGGAAACTGATATATTCAAACTTGCTGAAATTGAAACAAATAGTCTTCAATACAAAATTAAAATTAAGAATTTATATGTTCAAGCTTGCTGGAAATCAATGGTCTGAAAGTGTGGAATGATGTTCTCCAGGAATGAAAATGTAATCGATTTATGAATAATTAAAATACCAACATCATCTGATCTATTGAAAGTGCAGCATGTTGTAAAGCATCGATGACTAAAGTAGGTTTTCACTTCATTACGAAAAGACCCTATTTTCCACTTGTCGTACCGTACAAGTTTTACATCGGATATAAGGGACATAAGCTGTAACGAGATGTTTTATAATATTCCGTGAATCGCGATATATCCGGAGAGATTGGACAAACTAGACGATGAAAATGTCACACACCTGGTTCACGCTGTGATACAAACATATATCAAGGAAATGAGAGGAAACATTATGATGACGCGTATTAAAGCGCTTGTTTTATCTCTATTGTTCTGTACGTCAACAAGAGCTGATGTGAAGTCTAGTCATTTCGAAGCAGAACTGGAGTTCGACAACACGTTTTTCCAAAACAGTTTTCTGACCGAAAATACGACGAACTCTCCGATTGCATGTTCCATCATGTGTTCTGAGAGTAGAAAGAACTGCGGTTGTTTTGGATTCAACCCACGGGTGAAGAAATGTCGACTCCATGAAACATGTAACACAAAACAGACGGTAGTATACGAAGAGGGATGGAGGAATTACTGCCCAGATGGTATCATTTGTTAACTCTTGGCACATCTACTTTGTGCATTATTTGGTCACCTGAGTCGAGGACTCAAGTGAGCTTTTCTGATCGAAATGTGTCCGTTGCCGTTGTTATCGTTGTAAACTTTTCACATTTTCATCTTCTCCAGATTGATTGATTGATGTTTTCCGCCACATTTAACAATTTTGCAGTTATCTGGTGGCACCCAGTTTTTATTGGTGGAAGAGAGAACCCAGATACAATGTACCTGGGAAGAGACCACCGACCTTCCAAAAGTAAGCTGGGAAACTGTTTTACTTACCGGCGCGAGCGGTATTCGAACTTGCGCCGACAGAGTTGAGAGGCCGCGTGATTTTGAACACGATGCTCTAACCACTCGGCCACCTTCTCCAGAACCAATGGACCAATTTCAACCAAACCTGGCACAAAGCATTCTTGGTGAATGGGAATTCAAGTTGATTCAAATGAAGGGTCACTCCCCTTTCCATGGGGATATATGATAGCAAAATACATTGTAGACCTTTAGAATATCTTCCTCTCCAGAACCAATTGGCCAATTTCAACCAAACTTGGTACTATGTATCTATGAGTAACGGGAATTGAATTTTCTTAAAATGAAGGGTCATATCCGTAAAGCTTTGATCCTCTATTGTTGTCCCAACCCATCCCTGGTGGTCAGAATTTTAACAAACTTGAATATCAAGAAGCTTTCATGTAAATTTCAATTATTCTGGCCCAGTGGTTCTTGAGAGGAAGATTTTTAAATGACCGCACCCTAATTTTTGTGAAAGTAAGAATTTACAAGAAAGCTTTCTGAGATCATGCAGAGGCCCTCTGGGGTTAGGATGGGGCCACGATAAGGCCTTAGGGATCAAATTTTTACAAATATCGGGAAAATAATATGGGTCAATGTGAGCGATGTAGCCAATGAACCTTTTGTAAATAGATCCCTTTACATGACATCTATACCGTATGTGACTGCTTTTCATCAATTCCGTTTCACGGTGTTTTGTACTATTGAAAGAGCGAAAATACCCAGAGTAGATTAAGAATTAGTCAAACACAGACCCTTCGGATCAGGTGACAAGGATTTGTTGAAAACCGAATAAAAGTGTTCCATACCGTTTTTTAAACATGTCTTTCAATGGCAACATGAGATAAACATTAAACCTCTTCGTTTCTAGATTTGCACATTCCAAGGGACTGTAGTGTAATTCTGCAAAGTGGACGGACAAAATCAGGTGTATACAAAATATATCCGTTCTCCACGAGATGTCATGGAATTGACGTATACTGTGACATGGAGACGGCTGGTGGGGGATGGACGGTAAGAACTCTCTCGAACTCTCTCTCCCTCTCTCTCTCTCTCTCTCTCTCTCTCTCTCTCTCTCTCTCTCTCTCTCTCTCTCTACTTGACTTTCTACAAAGATTTACATCTGATGTAATTGAAATCATTTCAACGCGTTATGATATCTGGGTTAGAATAGGTCCTCAGGACTCATTGCGTGTCGTAAGAGGCGACTATATTAGTCTAGTCAATCTAGCAAATCACCTCAAAGTAATTGCAGCAGAAACAAACTCGACGGAATTTAATAAACAAAAGCGTGATTAACAACATACAAAAAATCGGACAAAATCGGACAATGGGAAATATTTAAAATTTAGACTTGAATATTTTAGTAAACCATTGCTATTTTGTGGTGTTTACGGCACGCCGTACACGTAAAGGGGAGTAACTTAACTGTGAAAGTCATCGGAATAAAGTTATACACAACGATCTAAATTGCATGTAATAAAAACACGCGATTAAACAGCTTAACAGTTGTATTAAAAAGGTGATTTTAAGACCTTCTATATACATACAATATTGCTCAGCATCTCATATTCTTTGCCGACTTCCATTCCCGGGGAACTTTCCCGAATAAAGCTTCAAAATATTTTGTTTGACCCTCTACTGAATTAATTTTAATTATAAAACACAATATTTTCTTTAGAAGTTATGAATAATCAATTATAAATGAAATCGTAAAGAATTAGTGTCAATTTACAAGGGGGAATTACGGTTGTTAAAAAAGAAAGTATGGAAAGCCATTCGGGTTAAAAGTTTCAGTTATTTTGTATCTTCATCATTTGAGCAAGCGTTTTGTATTAAAAACTTTTATAAAACTAAGTAAGTAAAGTATTTTTGCTTTTCTTTTTCAAATTCAGGTTTGGGGAGTCATTCATGGGTAATAATAATGATAATAAAACATTGATAATATAAATAATAAAAATCAATGTAAGTAAACACTTGCGCATATTATCATGATTTGATGTAAAATCGAGTAGTTACTCTTTTTAATTAGTCTTGGGCTCACAACCTGCGGAACCATATCTCCTAGCAGCATGCGAACAGCGCGCTAGACCGTCCGGCCATCTATTCAAGACAACACTTGTTTTCGATGACGATGGAATGCTCGCCACGCTGGCACACGATACAGTTATTTATCGTAAATTTTAGAGGATCATACAAAATGCATATTGTGTTTGAAATGTATATATATAAAGCACAGAAATAGCAACGAACTCTGAAATAAACATAACTGCCCTAAGGGACGAAATCAATGTCGGATGAAAATTTAAATTCAATTAGTTAGGAGGAGGGGAATAAAAACTCCCGCAAGTTTCTGTCGTCCGACATCGATTACACTTTAGTGGAAAAAGGAAAAAGACAAGCGACTGTTGAATACCACATAATAGTTAAAACATATTAATGAACATTTAATAGATTTAATGTACACGTTCATTTGTGAATAAACAGTAGAAAAGGTATACAGAGTGTTATTTATAATCGTACGTTTCTTTTCTTGTTATTCGATTAGTTTCAACATTTGTTTCATACCGATTGTTAAGCCGTTCTTGGCACACTGGTTTTGACTGCGGATAACTCCGTTTACCTGATCAGGATATGGGGCTCACGGCGGGTGTGACCGGTCAACAGGGGATGTTTACTCCTCCTAGGCACCTGATCCCACCTCTGGTGTGTCCAGGGGTCCGTGTTTGCCCAACTATCTATTTTGTATTGCTTGTAGGAGTTATGAGATTGATCACTGTTCGTTATCTTCACCTTTCATATTAAGTTTTTAAAAAAGGGGGGGGGGGGGTTCTTGGTGAAAACTATGTGAACTTAGTTTTTTGTGAGACATTGAATTTTTGATCTTGCCCCTAATATAAGTAAAGAATATCGTTAAAACCAGACGTCTTTTTAGGAAACGAAGTTTGTCAATCCTTTCCCTTTCTACATGCATTCACAGGATGCGACACAACGTCAAAAATGTTCGGCATCGGAACAGGTCCTGTATAGTCAAAATGTAGACAAATCGCGAAAAAATTCTGTATATGATTAGTCTTTAAATGGAGACAGGCTACTGACAAACAAGTTGATGGTGAAGGAGTTTCAACTGTTTCGTTTAAAGTCAGCATTTCGCGAATTATATGGTCGTTATAACAATTTACTTTGCCAATACAACCTATCATTGGGTCAAATCTGTCTGACTTGTTTCATATAGATTGTTAGGCCGTTTTGGCACAATGATATTGCATAAGGGTAACTCCGTTTGCCTTAATAAGATATAGAGCTCACGGCGGATGTAACCGGTCAACAGAGGGCGCTTACTCCTTATAGCCCATATACATCTGATCCCACTTCTGGTATATCCAGGGGTCCGTGTTTGCCACCTCTCTATTTTGTATTGCTTATGAGAGTTACAAGATGGATCACTGTTCGTTATCTTCACCTTCCTATATGAGGATTTCATAGAGAAAAAGATATATTCTGTTGTCGATGTCATATCGACTTTGTACGATGGAATACCGTGGAGACACTTATAGGAGATTTACTATGTGAAGAATTGTCTAACACAATATCATTTTTATAAGTTCAGCCATTGCCACTAACTATAGCTGCAGAAAAGGGGTACTGCAAGAATTTTTTAAGTCAGAGTGGACTAAAGAAATGATTAATTTGGATCCTTCGAATTGGGGCTTATCACTGCTTTCAGCAATTCTTGTATCCGTTAAAACTAAATACTAGTCGCGCCAGACAAACGTTTGAACGCTATTCGCTGTAAATGCAAGGCAAATTGTGACACTAGCCGTTGTACTTGTAAAACATGGACTGAACTGTACTGCAATTACTCAAATGATCACTTATATAATTATCAGGCACGTAGCAATAATGGCTCTACACCTTTTATCATTACATGCAAAGTTGATAAATTTTTACGTACAGAGGTCGATTTTTAGACAGATTGGTTGCTCTCCCTCCTCTTTTTTTTTTAAAAATAGCATTGTCGTGAACTGTACACAGTGGAAGTGTAAAATGGAACTGAGAGAACAACCTTAGCCCCCCCCCCCCCCCACCACCACCACCACCACACACACCATCAAGGATTTTTATAACTTTGGATTAAAATTTACTTGTCAATTTTCAGGCAATATTATGAAATTATCTTCACCCCCCTTTTTTATGATGCTGCGTGCCTGATTCATTTTGCTTTTAATTCTATGTGTCCATTGTTTTTAAAACAGATTACTCCTGAAATTCTCGGTATTAATTGCACAATAATTGGATAGAACTAAACATCAAATACGGCTATAACCCCCCCCCCTCCCCTTTTTCCCAAACTCTAGAACTTGACGAAGTGCATGTATTAAAGATTTCTTTATAAAATCGAAGAAACTGAACCTTGTTTCGTCATAGATGCAGTACAAACTGTTAAAACTCAGCTTAATAAAGAATTTGGTAACGTAAGCTTTACTATACACTGTTTGTTTTAAAATACTACATGTATTTATGTGAAACATAGGACCGGAATGGTAAGCGCGCCTCCAACTTCCGATGTAAGGGGAGTAACTGCAAAAATGTAGGTCATCTTTTACAGACCATTTTTGAAGGGGCACTTGTTTTGTGTTAACAGTTTATTTTAATGTATAAATCTTCATGTGGTAACTCATATATGCCTAATGGACAGGAAAAAGTATTTTCTTCCAAAATCCAGTTTTTAAAGATTTTTGTTGGGAAATGAAGATTTCTTCCCAAAATTCGGCAAGGGAAAATAAATTTTGGTGCAGAAAAGTTTAGTTGTGCATTTGGACGTTTTATTCTTAAATTTATAAGATCAATGTCATCTCTTCTATAAAACAGTCATTTCCTATCATTTCCAATTTTTCACTATTTTTGTTTTAGAAAAAGGAAGGTTTTCCTACCTAAAATGGTATTTTTCATATATATTGCCAATAATCTATATATCTTACTTGTTGAGCAGTTTTTAAAATAAATCCTAACTTCAATATTTTATTGGTAGACTCAAATGTATGACAAAATGTGGGTTTTCTTCTTAAAATTTCAATCTTTAACAATTATAATATTAAAAAAGCAAGATTTTACCCAAAAATTACAGTCAAGGAAAGAATATATTCTGCTGTAAAAAATTCATCGAACATTTCCAGGTTGAAATTTGAGATATGAAACTTATTTTTACTGCATGTTACATAAAATGGACATTTTCTTCAATTTCCAGTTTTTAGCGATTTTCATGAAAAAACAAATCCTTTTACCCCAAAATTCCAATTTTCCCATGGAAATACAAAAGCCGATTTTTAATATGTTGTTTGCATGTGTTTTCTTGCATGAATAATCAAAATTTCATTTCTGTTGCAATTAGTTTGAGGTTTTGCTCATTTTTGAGCTAGATTGACTAGACTATATGGGGCCTTCCTTTGGATGAGATCGCAAAATCCGAGGTCCCGTGTCACAGTAGATATGACATGATAAAGATCCATCCCAGCTCAAAGGCCGCAAGCGCCGTGCGTAGGACTAAATTTTGCAGCCTTTCACCCGCAATGGTGACGTCGTTATACGAGTGAAAAATTTTCGAGCGGGGTTTTAAATGACATACAATTAATCAAAGTGTTCATTGTTGTATGTTGTTTAACGTCTCATTCAAATGATATTTACTCATTGATGGCTACCCCTCCATCAATCTTATTTACAACATTCAACAAACTTTTGAACTAAAATTGGGAGGGGAATCGCAAAGTTTTAAGAAATGACTGTTTCCATTTCTTCTACACGCGATATCGCTACCAACATGTAATACTCGTCGTAAATTACATGTAGATCATTGCCGTCTCCATACAAAACACGGCAAATCCTGACGTTGCCAAGTACATCTGTGTTCTGAGATTAGCCTTCATAATTATTTTTATTTATGTTGCTAATATTCTGCTGGTGCAATGTATGAGGAGTCATTAGCGGATGGCATTTTGGGTGAATTTTATATGCTAACAAAATATACTCACCTGAGCTAGGCAAATCGGTTTTACCTACTTGCGGACAATAGACAGTCCTGGAAAACCATGTTCTATAAAAGGAATGGATTTGCAATGATTGATCATATCATAAACATTGATTGTAAATCACAATATCTTCAAATTTGCATCACGGCGGGTATGACCGGTCGGTAGGGGATGCTTACCTCTCAGGGGCACTTGCCCCCACCTCTGATATGTCCAGGTGTCCGTCTTTGTCTACCTCTTCATTTTGTTTTCCTTATAGGAGTTATGAGATTGATCAATCGTTATCTTCAACTTTCATTGGTCAATGGCTAAATGGAAGTCATTTACTGCAATACAAATTAAAACTGCTCGATGATTTAAATGATATAGAGGAACTTAATGTATATGATGGTATGAATTAAGTCCCCCAATTAGACAAAATGATGTTGCTAAGAAATGCTCAATCGGTCATGTTTCTTCGGAAGAGGTATCCAAATTCTTCACAGACATAATATAAGAAATGAAACTTATAATTCTTTGTTTGATGCATGTATCAAATGAAACATTGGACGGAAAACGCGTAGCGCATTGATGAAAAAGTTTTCCGTCCAATGTTTCGTTTGATACATGCATCAAACAAAGAATTATAAGTTTTATTTCTTATCATTTAATTATGTTTTTAAAATAGAAAAACGAATAGTTTCTCTCATCAAAATGCTTGAATTAACGTTTATGAAATGGCGCGTAGGAATACATATAGGCAAGAATGAAAACAAAAACAAAACGACATGGCTGTTTTACGAGATCGATAACAATACCAATGAAATTGAACTGCGTTATATGGGGCTCAGTCAACGAGTGCGTTTTAAACGTTTTCCTCGATATTGAAATGGAGCCGAATTGCATTCCACCGTTCCAACGACACAACCAGTGTTCAACGTCTCCTCCAAAACGATGCAGCATAAATCCAGTCACCACTTGTTATCTTCCTTCATATTTAATTCAGCTTTTAACCATTGCTCCTTTAATTTGGCGTATAATCCATTTAAAACTGTACAATAGCTGTTCCTGACCTGAACGCACAGCCATGCCGTTTTGTTTTTGTTTTCATTCTTGCCTATATGTATTCCTACGCGCCATTTCAGAAACGTTAATTCAAGTTTTTTGATGGGAGAAACTATTTGTTTTTCTATCTTAAAAACATAATTAAATGATAAGAAATAAAATTCTTTGTTTGATGCATGTATCAAACGAAACATTGGACGGAAAGCTTTTTCACCAATGCGCTACGCGTTTTCCGTCCAATGTTTCGTTTGATACATGCATCAAACAAAGAATTATAAGTTTCATTTCTTAGATCTGAAAGACCCGTGATCCTCACTTCTAAATGCTGAACGTTTGGGAAGGAGTAATCACTACATGTCCTTAGGTTTGGGCTTCCCGCGGCTAATGCATGAGCGGGACTCGAACGAACGGCTTTCCGGATGTGAACGCTCTACCACTACCCGTATATCTTCCCTAGTACATACGATATACAATCTGCACAGAAAAATGATTCTACTTTCGGGGATGAAAGGAAATGTCAAATAATGAAGAATGTACAGAAGAAATTTGCGGATATTACAAATAAAATTGGTGTAAATATCGGTCATTATTACATGGAATTTTATTACATGGATATCCTGTCAGCTTAATAATCATGTAACTCTCTTACAGAAACAATGCACACTCGCAACAAAACAGATTAAAACAAATGTTACCAATATTCTACAGGCATTTCAAAGAAGACTTCATTGGTCTGTGAATTTCAATCGGACGTGGGAGGACTACAAGATCGGGTTTGGCTTACCGGAGGTGGCCTATTGGATCGGTATGTTTTTTTTTTAAGATTAAACGGTCTGTATGATTTTGCCGCAAAGGCATCTTCTGAAATAGAAACTCTTATACATAATCAACTTAGGTGTTCTTCTTCTTCGTCTTTTTTCAAGTACTGTAGAATCATTTAAATTCGTGGGGGCCAATGTTCGTGGATTGCTGCATTATTATGGGTTCGTAAATTCGTGGATTTATAAATTTGTAAGAAAGATAACTCTGGAATGTAATTATGATCTATATTCATTGAAGATGTAAATTCGTGGATGAGGGGTACCAACGAATTCCACAAAAATTGAGCCACCACAAATTCTAATGAAACTGGACATGCTATTACTGGTGATGTTGACATACTAGTTGGAAACGAGGATATGAAATCACTTATTGTAAAAAAGACTTTGATTCAGAGAACTTCAGTCTTTAATTAAAATGGCAATAGAACTTCATCCGTGTTATGACTTCTGTTGACGATTACGTCAGAAGATGGGCTGGATATGAAAACGATCTTGAATGGATAAAGTAGATTAGGAATATTAAAAGCACATATTAGACATACCAAAACAAAACGATCAAAGCAAAGAATGCGTCATGTTATAGAGAATATGACAGATAAACAAGAGGAGACTGGTTGACAGGTTGCGAGTGGACAAACAGACAGACTGAAGGATCGATAGGGTGACGAGTGGACAAATAGACAGGCTGAAAGGTTCTCTCTCTCTCTCTCTCTCTCTCTCGTGAGAGTGAGAGAGAGAGAGAGAGAGAATTTTTCACACATATGGAGACGCCACAAGGACCGGTGAAGGGCTTCAAATTTAGGACTTTGGTCTGCGCTTACGGTCATTAAACAGTGAGGGTTCTTTAGCGTGCCAACCTACTGCGATTGATTGATTGATTGTATATTGTTTAACATCCCTCTCGAGAATATTTCATTTATATGGAGACGTCACAACTGCCGGTGATGGGCTGCAAAATCTAGGCCTATGCTAAGCGCTTATGGCCATTGAGCAGGGAGGGATCTTTATCTCGCCACACCTGCTGTGACAAGGGACCTCAGTTTTTAGCTCCTCTGAGCCGACGGCTCAAAAAGCTAATCATGTCCGGCGTGCGGTTGCGTCATTTTTTGAAAAAAAGGACTACATGTGTATCTCAAGAACCCCTTGGCCAATTTTTGTCAAATTTGTCACAGGGTATCCTTGGCCCAAGGGCCTTCATTTGTACTAAAACTAGGGTTGTGACCCTTTCACAAGGTGAGCTAACTAGGAAAATGCAAACAAAAAGTAGTGGTTGCTAAAAAAAAATCTTCTTCTCAAGAACCACTAGGCAAATTATCACCAAACTTATGCATAAAGAAGAAGATAGATTGTAAATTAAAAAAAATGTTCAAGACATCATCCTGGGGCAAAGGGTGTGGTCTCAAGGTCACTTCAAAGTTGAGCTTCAATTCTGTTTTGTTAAAACTTTGAAATTTTGCTTAGTATAAGGATTAGGATCATCAAATGCTGTCAGTTGATGCATCTTAGGACCCAATATGCTGTCTCAAAAGTAGGTCATGGTGACCTACTTTTTGAATTTCGCAGGTAATTATTATTAAATGGATTTTGATGCATATCTTGGGACACTTTTGAGCCGATGATCATCAAAAGTTGCCAGTTGATGGATCATGGGACCTTGAACTGCGTCATGTTAAAAGTATGTCACCATGACCTACTTTCTGAATTTTATGGCTAATAATTTATGAATACATTTAAGGTTGTTATTTCAGATACCGAGATGTTAAGAATCATCAAACCGTGTAAGTTGATGCGTCTAGAGGCCTCGAAACATACTTATAAAAAAAGGTTACAGTAACCTACGTTTTGAATTAAATTTCACATTTTCAATTTTAGATTCATATTTTGGACACTATGAAAGCTAGGATCATCATACTTTGTCAGTTGATGCATCTTGAGTCTTCATAGTTTGTTGACCAAAAATTAGGTCACCGTGACCTACTTTTGGAATTTGACGGCTATATTTTAATATTTCCGATACTATTTGACTTACAATTATCAAACTTTGTCAGTTGATGCATGTTGAGTCTTCAGAGTGTGTTGACTAAAAAGTAGGTCACTGTGACCTATTTTTGGATTTTAACGGCTATATTTGAATATTTCAGATGCTATTTGACTTACAATCGTTAAACTTTGTCAGTTGATGGGTCTTGAGTCGTCAGAGTGTGTCGACCAAAAAAGTAGGTCACTGTGACCTACTTTTGGAATTTGACGTTTTTATCTGAATATTTCAGATACTATTTGACTTCAATTATCAAACTTTGTCAGTTGATGCATCTTCAGTCTTTGGAGTGTGTCGACCAAAACGTAGGTCACTGTGGCCTTCTTTTGGAATTTGACGGCTATATTTGAATACTATTTGACTTGTCAGTTGATTCATCTTGAGTCTTCAGTGTGTCGACCAAAAGTAGATCACGGTGACAGTTACATTTAAATTTTCAGGTACTACTTGACTTAACATCATCAGACTTTGTTAATTGATAAATCTTGGTTAGTGAGAATTTTTGGCTGCTCTACAATGTATCAGAAGAGCGATTCTAGGCCCATGGGCTCTTGTTGCGATCTCATCCGAAGGACCGCCCCATTTAGTCGCCTCTTGCGATAAGCAAGGGGTACTGAGGACCTATTCTAACCCCACGGGACTACTGCGACACGGGACGTACGTTTTTATGGTACAAACACATTCACACCCGATTCCGAACGTTTGGCGATGGAAATGTCACTACCTGTTTTAACGACTTATGTCTGCCCGTTCGGGATTCGAACCCCAGCCTTCCGTGTGCGGGGCGAACGCTCTATGCCACCGCGGGAGGAATAGTATATACTGAGGGGAAAAAACCTGATTAATTGGCCTTATGTGTTACCTGAAAAATGTTAAACGGGTGACAAATTCAAACATTTTATCTTAACGGATATTAAAGTGGTTATGATGTAAAACTTATACGGTACCAATTTTGATGCATCAGATGCGCATTTCGACAAATAATGTCTCTTCAGTGATGCTCAACCGAAATGTTTGAAATCCGAAATAACTATGAAGTTTTAGATCAAAATATAGCCAAAAACAGCTTGAAGTTTTAGATCAAAATATAGCCAAAAACAGATAATTCGTAATAATGACGTCAAGAGACCCAGCTGGCCTTATACAGCGTTGACCTTCATGATGGTGTAATGAATAATACGCTATAAAGCTTGTGAATCATTCTATTAATTTTGATAATAATATTCCATACAACGAAGTTGTGGAAGGTATAATGTTTTGAAACCGTCCGTCAGTCTGTCAGTCCCTTTCTTGTCAGCGCAACTCCACTGACAACTTTCAACAGAATTTCGTTAAACTTTGTAAGTAGTAAGGAGACATGCATAGTCCCATAAAAATCTTATTCAATAATTTTGTCTTGGAGTTATTCCCCTTTTGAACTTAAAAGTCGAGCCAACCTGTCCTGTTCTGCTTCAGAGACCGAGGGCACACTGTGTAGATGTGCATATTTCCAAGAAATTCTGATTTATTAATTTTTCAGGTAGTTATGATCCTTTTGACCTTAGATTTCGAGCCAGTCAGTCCTGTTCTTGTGAGTGCAACTCCTCTGAGACCGCTCAACATAATTTCGTGAAACTTTGTTGTTAAGGATGTAAACCTTATACGGTACCAATTTTGATGCACCAGATGCGCATTTCGACAAATAATGTCTCTTCAGTGATGCTCAACCGAAATATTTGAAATCCGAAATTTTAGAACTAAATATAGCCAAAAACAAAGGAAACACTGTTTAGATGTGCATATTCCAAGGACATTCTGATTCTATATTTTTTCTGGGAGTTATGTCCCTTTTAGACCATTTGTCCTGTCCTTGCAGTAATGCATAAAAGGTGAAGATAACGAATAGTGATCAATCTCATAACTCCTATAAGCAATACAAAATAGATAGTTGGGTAAACACGGACCCCTGGGGACACTAGATGTGGGAGCAGGTGCCTAGGAGGAGTAAGCATCCCCTGTCGATCGGTCTCACCCGTCGTGAGCCCTGCATATCCAGTTGTCCTGTCCTTGTAGTAATACATATTCACCATTCATTATGTGAAGCATTGTCAAAGAATGTTGGAGTAACGTGAGGTACATGTGTATGTGAGGTTGCTCACTTTTGCTTTCTTTCATTTGCATTTAAGGGGGTAATCTACATCATTATAATGGCTGACTTCCTTTTAAAACATGGATGAAGATATAAATATCGGCAATATTTGTCTATTCATTTTAAAATGTATCGCCTAGCTGAGTAGGTTAGCACGTCGACTGCTGAACTGTAGATCGTGTGTTCGAGTCCAGCAGGAGTTTCAATTTTTTTCCAGATTATTTTAAATTAAAACTGCGTTTTTTGAAAAAAATAATTAAATTTGAAGGTTTTCAATTTCAAAATATTGTTGTACATATCCTACACTTTTCACCCATATCCTTAAGCAGTCGTCTGTGAAATTAATGATTTGATTTGTTTCCTATTTTCTTGTCAATATATCGACTTCTAAAATACATATCAACTGATTTCACAGTACTATACATTTTGGTATCAATATCTCCTTGTATTCAATTTGTTTTTATATCTTTAAATTTCCATGTTGACCTGCTGAAACATTAAGGCTGTAAAGTTTGTGTGTTAACCTGTCGACCCTTTTAATGAGTTCTGGTCTCAACTTGTCGACCCTTTTTAATGACCTTATCATTTTATATTGTTTAGGTGTAAACTTGTCGACTTGTCAAACCTTTTTTAATATATGCACTATTTTTCACAGTGAATATACTTTATGTCAAATATACATTGTAGGATCGTTATGCAAGAGGCCAATTGGCCACATCGCTCACTTTAGTCACCTTGGCCGGGCCCATATTTAAAGATTTCCCCATATATATTTGTATGTAAAACTTTAATCCCCTATTATGGCCATATCTTACCCCCGTAGCCATGATTTTAACGAACGTGAATCTGCACTATTTCAGAAAGTTTTCTTGTAAATTCGTACTTTCCTGGCCAATGGCTTTTGATAATTTTTATTTTTAAATAGTTTGACTTTATATTCGCATGTAAAACTTTGATTCCCTATTGCCACCCCAACCTACCGTGGGGATCATGATTTTAATAAACTTGAATATGCACTAAATAAGGAAGCTTCCATGTTAATATAAATGTTTCTTTCTCTGTGGTTCTTGGGAAGAAGATTTTTAAGGATTTCCCTATATATTTGTATGAGTTTAACAAAACTGAATCTGCACTATGTCAGGTAACTTTCATGTAAATTTCAGTTATTCTGTCAGAGTGGTTCTTAAGAAGATTTTGAAATGGCCCCACCCTATGTTTGCAGCTCTGTGATTATCTCCTCTTTGAAAGTGTCATGGCCCGTCCTTTATGAAAACATGAACTCTCCTCATCAATAGATGCTTTGTGTCAAGTTTGGTTGAAATTGGCACAGCAGTTCTAGAGAAGATTTTTAAAAGTCGTTAATGTATTTTCACTATTTCGCTATTATCTCCCCTTGGAGAAGGGCGTGGTCATTCATTTGAACAAACCTGAATCTCCCTATCCCAGGATGTTTGATGCCAAGATTGGTTGAAATTGGCAAGTAGTTCTGGAGAAGAAGATGAAAAATATTAAACGTTTACAACAACGATGACGACGAATATATTTCGATCAGGAATACTCACTTGAGCCTTCGGCTCAGGTGAGCTAAAAGAGGGGAACTGTTGTGCTTCTTTGTTTGCTCACCTGCTCTATATCTTTATGAAGCAGAACGTATGCAAAAGCTATTGCATGAGAATAAAATATTCATTTTCATTCATATGTTGATTCCAAATATCCCGAACTCGAAATAAAGCGCACAACAGAGTCATCTATATCTGATTCAATTTTAGATATTCTATTGAACATAGATGTTAACGGCAAGCTGACAATTCACCTTTACGACAAACGGGATGATTTCAGCTTCTCCATCGTCAACTTCCCATATTTTTGTAGCAATATTCCATCATCACCTGCATATGGCGTTTACTCTCTATTTTGTATTCTTCATAGGAGTTATGAATTTGATCACTTTTGTTAATCTTTACATTTTCATAGGAAATGACGCAATCCACCTATTAACAAAGGGGAATGACTTCTCTCTCTGCGTTGTCATCAAGTTACAAAATGGTACAACGCTGTACGAGTTGTATGACCAGTTCTCTATAGCTGATGAGGCAAATAAATACAAACTATTTCTGGGAGGACCGGCAACAGGGACACTAGGTAAGAATGAACGAAAGAGGTAGAGGGGAGAATATCCATGTACACAACATAGTAAGTGAAGCGTCCTAAGAGAAAGTTTGACGGTAGACAGATATATACAGTACATCACTAAGTGTGATGTTCAGCAGCAGTATGAAGTACGACGATTACTTCAGACTTATATGCAATACCCATACTGATGTTAGAATCAACATTTCATAATTTATCACACAACAGTATTTTTCCCAGGTTCAGAACACGGACTTGGAAAAACGATATGAACTCGTACCATAGGTTCCTAATTATGCAAATTAGGTGGGCCAATCACATGGCAGCATGAACAAAACATTTTATCCTTTGAAATTTTAAACATTGACTGTAGAAGACCTTGTTTTGTCACTAAGGTTGTTTCAAGAGGATTTTGTGTCTTTTAAGATAATTTCGAGTTTCTTTAAACCGTGACATAGCGACGATGTCACAATCAAATTGAAAGCAAGAATTTTTTGTGACCTTCGGGCTGTGAATAGACAGTAAATTAAAATATGCATTTAATAGTTGTTTAATAAATATAATCTTACACTCGTGCTTATGACATATGGAATTTATATTCGTTACCGAATTGGACTATTTCGCTCGCCATGACTCGAGAAATATTACATCTGGTAAATTATTTCATAAATTCCACAAGCCATAATCACTCGTTCAAGATCCTCTATACATGAAAAGGTGAAGATAACGAACATGTATGTTGTGTCAACACTGTACATCGTATCTGCTTTTTCGAAAAATGCATTTAGTTTTCATTCAGTATCACGCTTAAAGAAATATTTCAAATATTAAAGATAATGACCTTTGCTAATAGGGGACATCCTAGAACCACAATTCCTACTCCTGGAATCACGGAAGTACGACTTTGGTAAAGAACTACATATATCTCCTCCCTCTAGATATCCATTCAATTGAGTATCAATAGCGTTAAAACTGACGTCATCTAAACATAAATACGCTACACCAAGTTTGGCATTATACCCTGCAGGCAATGCATATACCCCAAAAATCATGGTATTTGCAATTTTGATAGCGGCTTTCCTGTCGTATATGACTCTGCATTTAGGTGGTTTTGTAGATGTGTTATTGTATATATTTTTTATAACTTGTAATTTTTTGGCACTTCGTCTATGAGGCTCGGGGTGGGTGGTGTGGGAGTCACATGAGTTTATATGTCCCTTGTCCTAAATATGCTTCATAGCAAATCTTGAAAGAAATTGGAATGCTGGTTATCTCTAAGTTGAAAATGTTCAACTCCTACAGGCCATCTGTAACCCTCAGATTGATTTTACCATTTCCTCTACAGGTGACAGCATGTTGGACCCCGCTGTAATGAATCTGAATGGAATGTATTTCAGCACGCTGGATCGTGACCACGACGCGTTCCCCCCCTACCACTGTGGGAGAGAATTCAGAGGAGGGTGGTGGTACAGCTACTGTGCCCATGCGTACCTCAATGGTCCCTGGTCTGCAGGGAATTTTTCAGTGTCTTGGTTTCCAAAACTTCCCACGGGATCAAAGGTGAAGGAGACTTCAATGATGATAAAACCACGATAAGACTACAATACGATGTAGATAACGACTTCATACAAGACTTTGAAATCACCGAATCTGCTTAAATATGATCTACGTGGCATTAACTTAGTTTTGTTTTTTATGTCCAGTTTGAGATATTTAAGTGGTATGGAGACTCCACCAGTTTTATAAGTGCCATAATTTTTATACGCCGGTCTTTAGACGGGACGTATTATGGTACAGCGATGTCTGTACGTCCGTCCGTCTCTCCGTCCGTCCGTTCGGGGTTTTCTCTTTATAATTTCATTTCTCTTTCACATATTATGCTGAAACTTGATGTGTAGCTTCTTTGTGGGTCACTCTAGGTCTTACTGCAATTTTGATCCATTTCGACCTTTTTTCAGGAGTTTTGCCCCTTTATTTGGAAATAATTATTAGATGGAGGATACATAATTTGTCCGCCCTACTCCTCCCACAGTTTTCAAGTGAGAGCCTTCTGATTTTGTACAGTGTTTGTATGGGTATTGAAGATGTACATCTGGGGAAGGATTTTGATTTTCTTCCATTTTTGAAAAAAATTACAGGTTGTTGAACTTGGTCCATTTTGAGGAAATCTCAATTTTTAAGCTAAGACCCTTTGTTCATATGAAAGTTTGTCACAACCTCATGATGGCTGATACTACCTGAAGCAAAGTTATACAAATTAAAGCACAAGAAAAACACCCTATGTAAGCATTTCACGGGCGTATTATGTACCGTTTGCGGTACTCTTGTTTGAAAAATGGATTGCGCTCGAGGCTGTAGCTGTGAATGTCCCCCCCCCCCCCCCCCCCCACCGTGCATTCGCCTGTTGTAATCACTGCTCTTAAGGTATGTCCAAAAACCCCTTGTCCCTTTAAAATGTCGAGCGCTTGGTAATCAAAGGACCAGTCCCCTCTTGCCGGTATTTCAGTACATCATCGTTAACCCGGTGCACAGGGATTCAAACAGAAAATAGGGAATACTTCATTAGCATACTAAATTAAGGAATTGCAGGTAAATGACGTCCTTTGGAAGACCTTCAATTATGTAGGCTTGATATGCATTACAATTTGATCGTTTGGTAAAAATAAGTTTTAAACAGTATTTCCTGAATTCAGTAAAGGGAGTATAAAATTAAAATCAAAGTTAGAAAAAACTTAAATGATTATGTAGGTAAGTCACATGGTCTGCTCTTCAGTCGAAAAAAATATGGGGATTACCCAAATTGGTCTGGAAAAATGTCGCAAATGCTGCGATTTTACATCAAAAACTCCATACAATAAATTGTTTCAAGAGTACCACAAACAGTTCTGATAACAAAACATGGTTTCCGAAATGTTCGTTCGTTTTTTTTATCATTACTCGGCTTGATAGAAAAAAAAATCGATGCAAAATGTGACGTCACAATGCATTGTTTACGATTTATGCATTATATTCCCTGTCACGATGACGAATCACGTGTCTTTGATATGACCCTGGAAATGACAGCGAAAGTCAATACAAGAGAAAATTCAAACGAGCAAGTCACACCTTTATCAATAACAAAATGTAACATAAATTCTATCAACATTTGAAAATTTTCCTCAGGAACGAATCTATACTAAAATGGTAGTTCTACGTGCGATAGAAACAGTCAAAAACTTCCCGACCGTCAAAAAACTATGTCGATGTTCTCTGTTTCTGTCGCACGAAAAACTACCATTTTAGTAAAGATAAGTTACTTATTTAATATCAATACCATTCAAGATGATGTTATTTAAATGTTTTACACATAAACACTAGATATGCCAAGTTTGGCCCCGCCTTGGAGTCAAAACCTCTATCCCGGGTTGTTTCATTGTATCTTGTTTAACGTCACTCGAGATAATTTTCACTCATATGGTGGCGTCATAAAGACCGGTGAAGGGCTTCAAATTTAGGCCGTTGCTCGACGCTAACGGCCATTGAGCAGTGAGGGTCATTTAGCGTGCCACACCTACCGTAACACGGGTAATCCGTTTTTAAGGTCATCTCTGAGGACTCGTGACATTCACACCTGATGCCGAGCGTTTGGCGATGGAACTGTCACTATTTGTTTTAACGACTGATGTTTGTCGCGGCCGCGATTGGAACCCCAGCCTTCCGTATGAAGGGTGAACGCTCTAACCTCTACACCATCGCGGCGGATCCTAGAGATCACGAAGTGTACATTTGTGGCGGATCCCAGAGATCATAAACAGTACATTTGTGGTAGAGAGCTCCCTACATTTAGTTGTCCTTGAAACTGCGTCTTTCTAGAGGGGAAAGTTTTTGAATATTTGTTAATTTTCTGGCGGGTCTCCTGCTCCATGGGGCGCACGCATCCTGAAATGTACAATGTATGCCACCCCCTGCCCCAAAATTTGAAAGGAATTGAAATGACAGTTATCAAGAAGTTAAAACTGTTCTACGACGAACGGCAGTATACTCAGACCAATAGCAAAGCTAGAGTGGCTCAGATGACCTAAAAAGTTAAAAAAAAAAAAAAAAAAAAACCAACTAACTATATATTTACAGTAGATATAGTGTTTTAAATTGCAGCTTCTCGGCAAAATCACGTACAAGTCGCGTTTATCGTATGGCTATGAAGTAAAATACATGCATGTTGTTGCTATAAATAAATCAATGCAATTAGAACTTTGATATCACTTTTGATTGTTTTAAAGGTATACCTTATAAACAAATAACAACTAAAGGAAATGTGAAGATAACGAACAGAGATCAATCACATAACTCCTATAAGCAATAAAAATTAGAGAGTTGGGCAAACACGGGCCCCTGGACATACAGATGTGGGTTCATGTGCCTAGGAGGAGAAAGCATCCCCTGTCGATCGATCACACCCGCCATGAGCCGTTAAACGGAGCTAGTTATGAAAGGTGAAGACAACGAACAGTCTTGTTTGTGTACTTTTATTCACATTGTGCATGGTTTTACCAAAAATGCGCTATTAAAAGAGTTTCAATTTTACATCATACATGGTTCATATGTTCTGCGGTCTCTTGTGGGTACCTTGGACCCTGCATGAAGTCATG
Organism: Ostrea edulis; assembly: GCF_947568905.1. Taxonomy (NCBI): domain Eukaryota; kingdom Metazoa; phylum Mollusca; class Bivalvia; order Ostreida; family Ostreidae; genus Ostrea; species Ostrea edulis. Next base: position 35,748,179 of record NC_079171.1, read on the forward strand.
GCTGGATGACCTTTTGTGTCCTCTTGTTTGTCTTGCCCTGGGTTGCAATAAGGGGCCCCTTAGGTCTACAGATACACGCACGAGGACGCTTTCTTGTTGAGGAGGTTGTTGTTTCCGGTGTTTTTGGTGCTGCTACTAAATAGAAGGAAAAGGAAACTCATAAATAATAGTTCTACTGCTATCATTCTAAGGTTTTACAGTCAAATCCTTTTAACCTGCTAGCTTTCTACTCTGTTTCATATGCCGTCTTGTCTAATCCGACATCCTCTCTCCCAGAGCATCTTGAATTAGAGAGGTTTCGCTATAAAAATGAGCTTAAAAACTTTCTCGTCAACCACCTCTAATGTAGCGGGTTACGAATCACACAATTCTCCGTTTGCATCACACGTGCTTTTTAACTTTTCGATATGATTTCATGTCATTTCATTATGCCCCCCTCCCACCCTCTTCAAAGAAGAGTGGCGTATTGCTTTGCACCTGTCGGTCGGTATACCTCATGTTGTCCGATCAATATCTTGGGAACCATTCACTTGATCGTAATCTTCCGTATGTTGGAGGTCACACGGTCAAAGGTTAAACTGGACATAGGAATAATCTGACCACTCAATGTCTAGAGAACCCGTTGCTTGACAGACATTGACATTAGCACACTGGTACATCTTCTGTAGATGGCCACTATTGATTTTGAGGCCACATGGTCAAAGGTCAAGGGTTAAACTGGACATAATAATATATTGTCTCCTATATTTCGAGAATCATTTACTTGATTGATACTAAACTTGGTACACTCGTACAGGATAAGGAGTAGATGACCCCCATTGATTTTAGGTCACTTGGTCAATCCACTCCTGACATAGGAAGAATATTGACTGTTCAACATTTTGAATTGGTTATACTACTATCAATTAAATGATGCATGTGTATAAACCTTTTCAATTTTGCACCATGGTGGGAGGGGGGGGGGGCATATATATTTTTTAAACACATCTTGCTATTTTTACATTCTCATGGGTGACCGTTTATCAATCTCACAACTCTGACAAGCAATACAAAATAGAAAGTTGGACAAACACGGACCCCTGGACATACCAGAGGCTGGACCAGGTGCCTAGGAGGAGTGAGCATCCCCTGTCGACCGGTCACATCCGCTGTGAGCCCTTTATCTTGAATGTGTCTAACATATTGAGCTGAAAAATATGAACTTGCAACAATTCGAAAGTCGCTGCAGTTGTTTACCAGAGACCCCCAACTTGGAAATGATTTTAGTAATCTACTTATGTCTGCAGATACACTAAAATATATCGAGGTACCAGGTATGTGCATCCTGGGTCTGTCATATAAAATTTTGAAAATCTTACCTATGACAGGTATCAGTTTCGCAACAAACCCTAACCCGTTGATTGATCCAAAATCACTATAAAACTTTATAGTCATGGATGGACCAGAGGAGGTGAAACTCATAACAGGGGGTGCGCTGCAGACTTTGGAAAGAGATGTGGAGGCAGTGGAAGGCCCTGTTACACACAAAAAAAAGTCAAAATTTAAAGCGACTGCTTCATGATTTTTTATAAAACTATTTTTTATTTTTGATGTTAAGGCAATTCCCCATACCACGTCTTAGTATTGAAATGCCTACAGATTTCTATCAAAATTTGCATGTATTTTGTCAAGGATGTATATTGACCAAATGTCTGAAGAAAAATATGTTTAACGGCCTTTCCCAGAGCACAGCCAATTCTAAAAATAGAACATATCACTTCAAAACAAGCAGTGTTAATATACATACATTTTAAGGCATTGTCTTTATTTAAACGATAGAAATATGTTTCTTTCATATGAATTGAAGAAAATGTATTGCATTTGACTGTTTTCAATAATTTTTCATCTACTGAATCATGTTCTTGGTTTCAAGGTGATGAAAATGCACGTATAGTAGTCAAATTTTGACTAATCATAACCTACCATATCCGGGAAATTGTGTTTTCAAAAACCTTCAGATTTTTTAAACATTTCAATATGATTTACCTTTACACCCCATCTATCATTTGACATCAGAAGTAGATAGGGTATCGGGTAATTTGAGGTAAAAAACCTTGAAAAAACGCATATTGGAAAATGGTGTATAAAATTCCTAAATCTGCAAACACGTTTCATTCATCATTTACATTACTAAATTACCATTTCAAGAAATATTACAGGGTGTTTTTTGAAAAACTGTTTAAAACACTAAAGCTTCAAATAGCTAAAAAACACTTTCATTGATTTGCCGTAAGCTTTAGGGATCGGGCTTGAAGTTAGAAAACCCCTAACTTTACTAAGGAGCTTACTAAATCCATAGCCTACGTCACATGAACACTGGCATGACGTCACAATAAATGAAAAAATAAAATTATGTCGCCAGACGTGATGTAGATCAGAATGATTTTTACATTTTTAACGCTCATTCAGAGAATGCTAACCTATGCTCAAGTTACAAATTTGGGGAAATTCGAATATTTTAAAACACCCGAATTCTGTATTCTTCACCCACTTGGTAATTTTTGGTTCCTGCTAATTTTTAACAATACGATACAGTCATGTGATGTGAGTATTAACAACATGTATCTGTCGCGTACATTCCGAGTCGTTTTAATCAAAACATCAGTAAAGATCATGTCCTGCCAGAAAAGTGCTTTAGATAAAAGAAAATTACATTACAACACCCATGATCCATACTGTACGTACAGTAACACAAACGTACGACACCTAGGCCTAGAGATAGGGCCTAAATATGTGATAAATCTGTCAGCGTATGATCTAAATTGAACACCCTGAAATCATTAGACACAACAGAGATATGCACATACATGTACATGCACATTTATCATGGATTCGGAGGCCTCGAAAGCGATTTTTGTCGTGTAAATAATCTTAAAAATTTGCAAGGGGGGGGGGGGTACGATGTCAGTATAGCTTTAGATTATGCATATATATTATTTACATTATGACAACATCGATCGTATTCTTTCAGGTTTAAATAAATTATAGGGAAAACATAACAAAAATATGTGACTGTCAGTACATGTAGCACACAAACATTGCATTTTGTTGAATAGGAGATTCGATATTTCTACCCATCATTAATTATTAGAAATCATACAAAAGAAATGGTCTACAGTAGATACATTGAAAGTTGGCAACACGATTTAACATCATAATCTGTAATATTTGCAGAAATCTCACGGGAATTACTGAACGAATGTGTGTCATAACGCAGTGTGTATGGAGAGTTTACGACTTCGCGATGTATATAACTATAAGCATTTTCTCTCCCGAGCGTTGTCTTGTACAAAAACGGCTTGTTTGTATTATTGCAATTCGTATGTTGTTTTTTAATTCTAAATTTTTGTTGTTTGCTTTCAAACAATCAGTCCTAATACGGTCTACAAAATTCACCCATTTTAGCCATCGGGTTCGTTGAATGTGTGATAACGTTCGTGACTCATGAATAACGTTTCTAACGTTATTTGACGTGGTCTGGGGAATTACCTTAAACATTAAAAAGTTTACTCATTTAATGTTGACAGCCAAACTTTTAACCTTTTCAATGCAAGAATAAAAGCAATATTTTAGCCTTGATTCTGTGTTATTTAAACAAATACTCAAGTCTTTTTATGCATACAAGCAAACAAGTGAAATATTAATTTTGTAATATAAAGCATCTTAATTTTGCGTAGTCACCAATTTTAACTTTTAGATGACACATTTTACCCCAAAAATACTTGAAATGTGAAAGATATAATAAACTTAGAACGATATCCATTTCTTTTGAAAATTTCGTAAACAATAGCATACCACAATCTTTGTTTACAAAACAAATAATAAACTCTCTAAAATTAGCTTCCGTGATAATGTATAACCTTAATTTTTATGTGAAATCTTTTAAACACATTAGACAATATATTTTTATCGTTAAAAGTGAAAAACAAAATTTTGGGGGAAATCGTGAATCAGTCCCTTTAAAATCACAAATCTGTAATAGCAGCTACATGATTATCATGATTATCATGAAGCAATCCCCCCCCCCATCAATGTAACATTTATCATGTGATTCCACCTTGGGTGTTCCCGGGGGGCAGTTTTTTGTACTATATTCAATTTGAAAAAATCATATATATGACAAGTGATCAATCTCATAAATCCTATAGAAATACAGAATTAAGAATTTAAAATGTGTAACACTACGGAGGAATTCGTGAATGACATAATTCCACGAAGTGTAATATTGTTTATAAAAGTGGGAGAGTGGTAGAGAATGAACAAGATGTAAATTGAAAACATAAATTACATATGGTGTTGCAACCGAACCTGTGATGCACTATATGAATAAACACGAAATCAATTTACCGTCAAATAGTTCTACTTTATGCGGACAGACTAGAACGGGTGGAAGGTACGGCTCCATGTCTAAGTACTCAAGCTGGAATTTAACTTTGCCATTGGGGTAGGTAAAGGTGTAAGAACATATATCCTCACTAAAACAAAAAATGAAAATAAGACACTGCGGACATTCGATAAAAATACACAGGCGAATATACAACACGTTAGCGTCCCGCGAAGATATACATGTCACATGACACGTGAGGGTCACGTGAAGATATATATGACACGTGAGTGTCACGCGAATCACTGCTCAAATGAACACTTCACATCAGTTTCACCTGAATCGCTCTTCATGTGAAATTCACATGAACAGGAATTCAGCTTTTTCACAGAAAATTGACACTTACAAATTATTTATATGAAAGGTAGTCTAGGTCACCTACACGTTTGTCAATGCAGTGTTCTACGAGACAAACGTCTAGGAGCATTCTACGATAAACATTTACACTCCATAACGAGGGTTATCCGAATTCTGATAAAGCAGCTGATTGGTTGATCAATGCATAACGATTACGGATGCAGTCGAACAGAAGATAAACAAAGTTTTGTCAGATTTCAAAATCGAATTCTCACTGAAACCTTTACAGAAAGAGTGTTTACTTAAATTAGCAAATAGATCAGACGTGTTGGCGGTATTACCAACAGGCTATGGGAAATCGCTATTGTATACGATTCTACCGCAATTAATGTTTGAAGAAGACCTGCATAGTAATACTAGTTCTCGTGCAGTCAGCATAATTCTGGCCATATCGTCACTGGTTTCTCTAATGAAGGACCAAGTTTCGAACTTGCAAAAACATAACGTTTGCTTTCTTTAGAACAAACGACACATAAACTGACATTTGGAACAATAGCTGTGGTCTTTGTTTTCTTCGGTGTCGCTATTTCCGTTTTTCGATAGCGCCCCCTCGCGATGTAATATTTTTAAATAGAACGCTCCAAGGCGTTTGAGTGGGAAGTCAAACGGCTTGCGTGACCTAGGCTATATGAAAGGGGGAATTTTCCTTAATCGGAGCTCCGTGCCAGAACTCGTGACGTGGAACTGAACTTCATTCATATTTATACTCATTGCGTATTTGCCATTGAAATACCTGAAGAAGTCCCCAATACTAGAGACACGCCTAATACATTTCATGTGTCAATACATTATGAAGTCTAAAGATAATTTTTGAAACGTGAAAATTAAATTGTCTTCTTTTTTCAGAATATCAAATACAATGCATACGAATTGATTATGTAATTTATTTCAAAATTGCAAGTATCACTCTTGAATTTATAAATCTGTGCAAGTTTCTTCACTAGTGGAATCTGTTACAACTTCATATATTTTTTCACCAACGAACCCGGTTACATTTAGGTTAGTTATCTTTCACTGAAATTGTAAATTTTTTTTTAGCAAAACAGTACTGATTAATGAAAGGTGAGGATAACGATTGATTGATTAATTTTATCTTGCTTAACGTCTCGCTCGAGAATTTTAAACTCAAATGGAGATGTCACCAAGACCGGTGAATGGCTTCAAATTTAGACTTGCGGTCATTGAGTAGTGAGGGTTCTTTAGCGTGCCACACCTACTGTGACACGGGTCATCCGTTTTTAAGGTCATTTCCAACGACTTGTGACATTCACATCCGATGCTGAGTGTTTGCCGATGGAACTGTCACTACCTGTTTTAATGAAATCGGTCTGTCGCGGCCAGGATTCAAACTCCAGCCTTCCGCATACGGGGCGAATGCTCTAACTTCTCGGCCACCGCTGCGGTATAAGAATAACGAACGGTGATCAATCTCATAACTCCCATCCACCCCCTCCCCCCCGGGACATGATTTGAACAAACCTAATGTGCACTATGTTAAGAAGCTTTCAGATAAGTATTAGCTTTTCTGGATCAGTGGTTCTTGAGAAGATTTTTAAAGATTTTTCCTATATATATTTGTGTGTATGTAAAACTTTGATCCCCCCTTGTGGCCTCATCCTACCCCAGGGGCCATGATTTGAACAAAATTGAATGCACATTATGTCATGGAACTTGCATGTAAATATCAGCTTTTCTGGCTCGGTGGTTTTTACGAAGAATATTTTTAAAGATTTTTCATATATATTTAAAGGTAAAACTTTGATCCCCTATTGTGGCCCCCATCCAACCCCCGGCGCCATGATTTTAACAAACTTGAATATGCATTATGTTGGAGCTTTCATGTAAATATCAACTTTTCTGGCTCAGTGGTTCTTGAGCAGATTTTTAAAGCTTTTTTTCTATATATTTGTATGTAAAAGTGTTACACCCCTTCCCCCCTTGTGTCCCCATCCTATTCCCGGGGGTATGATTTCAACAAACGTCCCCCTCGAGAATTTTAAACTCAAATGGAGATATCACCAAGACCGATGAATGGCTTCAAATTTAGGCTTACGGCCATTGGGTAGTGAATGTTCTGTAGCGCGCCACACCTACTGTGACACGGGTCATCCGTTTTTAAGGTAATTTCCGATGACTTGAGACATTCACATCTGATGCTGAGTGTTTGCCGATGGAACTGTCACTACCTGTTTTAATGACTTCGGTCTGTCGCGGCCGGGATTCGAACCCCAGCCTTCCGCATACGGAGCGAACTTCTCGTTCACCGCGGCGGTGTGAGAATAACGAACAGTGATCAATCTCATAACTCACAAATGGAATACAAAATAATGAGGTAAGTAAACACGGACTTTGGACATACCAGAGATGGGACCAGGAACATGGGAGGAGTGAGCTTCCCCTGCCGACTGGTCACCCATTAAAAACCACTCACTGATTCTTGGATTAAAATTGTTTACTGTGTAAGTTGAAGATAACGAACAGATAGCATTTTCACAACTCCGATAAGCAATACAAAATGGAGAGTTGGGCAAACATGGACCCCTGGATATACCAGAGATGGGATCCGGTGCCTAGGAGGAGTAAGCATCCCCTGTCGACCGAATGCTTTTTAAAGATTTTCCCTATAAATTTGTATGTAAAATTTTATTCCCTATTGTGGCCCCACCAAACCATAGGAGCCATTATTTTAATAAAATGTCAGGAAGCTTTCATGTAAATATCAGCTTTTCTGGCTCAGCTGTTCTTGAAAAGTAGATTTTTTTGAAAATGTCCTATATATTTGTATGTAAAACTTTGAACCCCCTTGTGACACAATCTTACCCCCGGGGCCATGATTTGAACAAACTTGAATCTACACTATGTCAGAAAGGTTTCATATAAATATAAGCTTTTCTGGCTTAGTGGTTCTTACGAGGAATATTTTCAAAAATATTCCCTACATATTTGTATGTAAAACTTTGATCCTCCTAGTGGCCCCATCCTACCCCCGGGGACCATGATTTGAACAAACTTCAATTTGTACTATGGTAGGAAGTTTTCATGTAAATATCACCTTTTCTAGCTCAATGGATTTTTAAAAAAATCCTATATTTTTCTAAGTAAAACTTTGATCCCCTATTGTGGCCCCATCCTACCCCAGGGGGCCATACTTTGAACAAACTTAAATCTTCACTATGTCAGAAAATGTTCATGTAGATATCCGCTTTTTTGGCTCAGTGGTTCTTGAAAAGAAGAGTTTTAAAGATTTTCCGTATATATTTGTATGTAAAACTTGATCCCCTATAGGGACCCCATCCAACCCCAGGACCATGATTTGAACAAACCTGAATCTCTATTATGTCAGGAATATTTATGTAAATACCAGCTTCTCTGGCTCAGTGATTCTTGAGAAGTTGATTTTAAAAAAAATGTCCGATATATTTGTATGTAAAACTTTGATCCCCCGTGTAGCCCCATCTTACCCTCGGGGCCGAGATTTGAACAAACTTGAATCTACACTATGTCAGAAAGCTGTTATGTAAATATAAGCTTTTCTTCCTTAGTGGTTCTTACGAAGACGATTTTTAAAGACTTTCCCTATATATTTGTATATAAAAATTCATCCCCTTTAGTACCCATATCCTACCCCCGGGGTCCATGATTTGAACAAACTTGAATCTGCACTGAGTCATAAAGCCTTCATGTAGATATCAGCTTTTCTGGCTCATTGATTCTTGAGAAGAAGATTTTTAAAGATGTTCCCTATATATTTGTATGCAACATTTGATCCTCCTTCTGGCCCTATCTTACACCCGGGGCCATGAATTAAACAAACTTGAATCTACACTATCTCAGTAAGCTTTCATGTAAATATCAGCCTTTCTGGCTCAGTGGTTCTTACGAAGAAGATTTTAAAAGATTTTTTCATTATATTTGTATGTAAAAATTGACACCTTCTAGTGACCCCATCCTACTCCCAGGGGCCGTGATTTTAACAAACTTGAAAATGCATTATGTCTGGAAACTTTCATGTAAATATCAGCTTTTCTGGCTCAGTGATTTTTAAGAAGATTTTTCATAGATATTTCTATGTAAAACTTTGATCCTCCCTGATTTGCCCCATCATATCCCCGGGGGCCATGTTTTGAACAAACTTAAATTTGCACTATGTTAGGAAGCTCTCATATAAATATCAGCCTTTCTGGGTCAGTTCTTCTTGAAAAGTAGATTTAAAAAAAAAAATGTCCTATATATTTGTATGTAAAACTTTGTTACCCCCTTGTGGCCCCATCTTATCCCCGGGGCCATGATTTGAACAAACTTGAATCTACACTATGTCAGAAAGGTTTCATATAAATATAAGCTTTTCTGGCTTAGTGGTTCTTGAGAAGAAGATTTTTAAAGATTTTCCCGTTATATTTGTAAGTAAAATTTGATCCCCTATTCTGGCCCCATCTATCCTCGGGGCCATGATTTGAACAAACTTAAATTCGCGTTATGTCATGAAGCTTTCATGTAAATCTCAGCTTTTGTGGCTCAGTGGTTCTTAAGAAGACGATTTTTAAAGGTTTTCCCCATATTTTTATATGTAAAATTTGATCCCCTATTGTGGCCGCATCCTATATTTGAACAAACTTGAATATACATTATATCAGGAAGCTTTCATGTAAATCTCAGCTTTTCTGGCTCATTGGTTCTTACTAAAAATATTTTCAAAGATTTTCCCTATATATTTGTTTGTATAATCTGATCCTCTATTGTAGCCCAAACCTACCCCCGTGGTCCATGATTTAAAAAAAAAATTGAATCCACACTATGTCAGAAAGCTTTCATGTAAATCTCAGCTTTTCTGGCTCAGTGGTTCTTAAGAAGATTTTGACGAACGTGAATCTGCATTATGTCAGTAAGTTGTCATATAAATATCAGCTTTTCTGGTTCAGTGGTTCTTGAGAAGTAGATTAAACAAAAATCCTATATATTTGTATGTAAAACTTTGACACCCCCCCCCCTTGTGGCCCCATCTTTCACCCGAGGGCTATGATTTGAACAAACTTGAATTTACACTATGTCACGCTTTCATGTAAATATCAGCTTTTCTGGCTCAGTTGTTCTTGAGAAGCATATTTGTTTTTAAAAATGGCCTATATATTTGTATATACAACCCCCCTTGTGGCACCATCCTATCCCGGGGGCCATGATTTGAACAAACTTGAATCTAAACTATGTCAAAGAGGTTTAATGTAAATATCAACTTTTCTGGCTTAGTGGTTGATGAGGAAAATATTTTCAAAGATTTTCCCTATATATTTGTTTGTATAATCTGATCCTCTATTGTAACCCAAACCTACCCCCGGGGTCCATGATTAAAAAAAATTGAATCCACATTATGTCAGAAAGCTTTCATGTAAATCTCAGCTTTTCTGGCTCAGTGGTTCTTAAGAAGATTTTAAAAAATTTTCATATATATTTGTATGCAAAACTTTGATTCCCCTAGTGGCCCCATCCTACTCCCGCTGGCCATGATTTTAACAAACGTGAATCTGCATTATGTCAGTAAATTGTCATATAAATATAAGCTTTTCTGGTTCAGTGGTTCTTGACAAGTTTATTTTAAAAAAAAATCCTATATATTTGTATGTAAAACTTTGCCCCCCCCCCTTGTGGCCCCATCTTTCACCCGAGGGCGATGATTTGAACAAACTTGAATTTACACTATGTCAGAACGCTTTCATGTAAATATCAGCTTTTCTGGCGCAGTGGTTTTTACGAAGAAGAATTTTAAAGATTGTTCATATATATTTGCATGTAAAACTTTTATCCGTACTTGTGGCCCCATCATACCCTCGGGCCCATTATTCTAACCAACTTAAATATGCACTCTGTTATGAAGCTTTCATGTAAATATTACCTTTTCTGGCTCAGTGGTTGTTGAGAACAAGATTTTAAAAGATTTTTGCTATATATTTGAATGTAAAACTTTGACCTCCCCCTTGTGGCCCCATCATACCCCTGGGGACCATGATTTGAACAAACTTGAATCTATACTATGTCAGAAAGCTTTCATGTAAATTTCAGCTTTTCTGGCTCAGTTCTTAACAGGATTTTTAGTTCCTCTGAGCCGAAGGCTCAAAGTGCTAATCATATGACCATGTGTCTGGCGTGCGGTGTAAGGTGTGCGTCAACTTTTTGGAAAAAGGGCCATATCTCAAGAACCCCTTGGTCAATTTTTGTCAAATTTGTCACAGGGTATCCTTGGCCCAAGGGCTTTCATTTGTACTAAAACTAGGGTTTTGAACCTTTAACAAGGGGATATAATTAGGAAAATGCAAACAAAAGTAGTGGTTGCTAAAAAATCTTCTCAAGAACCACTATGCAAATTATCACTAAACTTAGGCATAAGGATGATGATAGGTTATAAAACAAAAATTGTTCAAGGCATCATCCTGGGGCAAAGATTGTGGTCTCAAGGTCACTACAAAGTTGACCTTAAATTTTGTTTTGTTAACACTTTGATATTGTGATTAGTATAAGGGTTAGGATCATCAAATTTTGTCAGTTGATGCATCTTAGGACCTAATATCATGTTGTTCCAAAAGTACGTCATGGTGACCTACTTTTTGAATTTCACAGATAATTATTAAATGGATTTTGATGCATATCTTGGACACTTTTGAGCCTATGATCATCCAAAGTTGTCAGTTGATGGATCATGGGACCTTGAACTGCATCATGTAAAAAGTATGTCACCATAACCTACTCTCTGAATTTTATGGCTAATCACTTATGAATACATTTCAAGTTGTTATTTCAAATACCGAGAGGTTTAGAATCATCAAACCTTGTAAGTTGATGCGTCTGGAGGCCTCAAAAATATTTATAAAAAAAAGTAGGTCACATTGACCTACTTTTTGAATTTTGCAGACATTCAAACTTCACATTTTCAAATGTAGATGCATATTTTGGACACTATGAAAGCTAGGATCATCAAACTTTGTCAGCTGATGCATCTTGAGTCTTCATAGTTTGTTGACCAAAAAGTAGGTCACCGTGACCTACTTTTCGAATTTTACGGCTATATCTTAATATTTCAGATACTATTTGACTTACAATTATCAAACTTTGTCAGTTGATGAATGTTGAGTCTTCAGAGTGTGTTGGCTAAAAAGTAGGTCACTGTGACCTACTTTTGGAATTTGATGTTTATATCAGAATATTTTAGATACTATTTGACTTCAATTATCAAAATTTGTCAGTTGATGCATCTTGAGTCTTTGGAGTGTGTCGACCAAAAAGACGATCACTGTGGCCTTGTTTTGGAATTTGACGGCTATATTTGAATACTATTTGACTTGTCAGTTGATGCATCTTGAGTCTTCAGTGTGTCGACCAAAAGTAGGTCACCGTGACCTACTTTTGGACAGTTACATTTACAGTTTTAGGTACTATTTGACTTAACATCGTCAAACTTTGTTAATTTATGAATCGTGGTTAATGAGAATTTTTGCCTGTTCTACAATGTATCAGAAGAACGATTCTAGGCCCATGGGCCTCTTGTTACAGATTTTCCCGATATATTTGTATGCAGCCCGATTCTACCCCCAGGGGCCATAATTTGAACATACTTAAATCTGCACTATGTCAGAAAGCTTTCATGTAAAAATAAGCTTTTCTGGCTCAGTGGCTCTTGCGAAGATTTTTAAAGTTGTTCCCTATATATTTGTATGTAAAATTTTATCTCCTATTTTTGTCCTTTCCTACACTCGGGAACCATGATTTGAACAAACTTCTATCTGCACTATGCGATGTGAAGATAAGAAACAGTGATCAATCCCGTAACTCCTATAAACAATACAAAATAGATAGTTGGACAAACACGGACCCCTAGACACACCAGAGGTGGAATCAAGTGCCTAGGAGGAGTAAGCATTCCCTGTTGACCGGTCACACCCGCCGTGAGCCCTATATCCTGATCAGGTAAACGGAGTTATCCGCAGTCAAAATCAGTGTACCAAGAACGGCTTAACAATCGGTATGAAACACGTCAGACAGCATTTGACCCAATGATAGGTTGTATTGACGAACTAGATCGTTATAACGACCATAGAATTTGTGAAATACTGACTTCAATCGAGACTCTTGAAACCCCTTAACATCAACTTGTTTGTTAGTAGCTTACCTGAATTTAAAAACTGACTATACGCAGAACAAGCTCTTGCATATCCAATCAGATGAGGTATATAAACACCATATGCAGGTGATAATGGAATATTGCTACATAAATATGGGAAGTTGATGATGGAGAAGCTGCAATCACCCCGTGTGTCATACAGTTGAGTTGTCAGTTTGCCGTTAATGTCTATTTTCAATAAAATATCTAAGTATGAAGCAGAAGTGGACGACTCTGTGGTGTCCTTTATTTCGAGCTCACAGGGATATATCAAATCGATATATAAATGATAGTTATTATTGTTAATAGATAAAACGTCATTGATATATCGAAATGTCGAATTGAAGGCGACAGCGAGAGATTTTTTCTTCTCACGTAGAAGTTTTTGAATAAATTCTCCTTCATATGAATATAGAAACAGGTCACCTAATAAAGGAGCACAATCCGTGCCCATGGGAATTCCAACATACTGTTGGAAGACCTGATCACCAAAGACCACGAAGATATTGTCAAAGAGGAACTCTAGCATATTTTTTTATTTCAACTTCAGAGTGCTTGTGCGTGGAATCAGAGTGGTGTTTAACAAAATAAGTTTTTGAATAGCTGATCACTAGATATAAATATTTCCTTTTTCCATTTTTGTTGAAGAAGCAACTGCTTATGATATCAAAAAGTCTAGTCTTTAATTTATCGTGAGGAATGGTCGTGAATAGTGTTGAAAAGTCATACGTTTTAATGTTACTGATTTGTGAAGAAATCTATGATTTCAAGTTTACTAAAAGTTCTTTAGAATTTTTTAGAATCCACATTTGATTAACACCACTTTTCGCATATGTAGTCGCACAGTAAGTTTGAAGTTTCTCCTTCACAGCTGTTAATATGTCAGAAACATCTCATGTAAAATTCAGCATTTTCTTCATCAGTGGTTGTTGAGAATATTTTTAAAGATTTTCCCATTATATGGTAAGTAAAATTTGATCCCTTATTGTGGCCCCCATCAAACTCCTGGGGGACATCATTTTAACAAAATTGAATCTACATTATGTCAGGAAGCTTTCATGTAAATATCAGCTTTTCCGGCTCAGTGGTTCTTACGAAGAAGATTCTTAAAGCTTTTTACTATATATTTGTATGTAAGATTGTGGTCCTATCCTACCCCGGGTGCCATGATTTTAACAAACTTGAATCTACACTATGTCGCAAAGCTTTCATGTAAATATCAGCTTTTCTGGCTTAATGGTTCTTGAGAAGTTTTTTTTTTAAATTTTCCCTATATATATGGATGTAAAATTTGGTCCCCTATTGTGGCCCATCCAACCCCCGAAACCATGATTTTAACAAACTTGAATCTGAATTATGTCAGGAAGCTTTCATGTAAATCTCTGCTTTTCTGGCTCAGTGGTTCTTAAGAAGATTTTTAAAAAATTTCCCTATATATTTGTATGCAAAACTTTGATCCCCTTTTGAAGCCCTATCCTATTCCCGGAGTCCATGATTTGAACAAACTTGAATCTTGACTATATCAATAAGCTTTCATGTAGAAATCAGCTTTTCTGGCTCAGTGGTTCTTGAGAAGAAGATTTTTAAATGACCACATCCTATTTTTGTTATTATCTCCCCTTTGAAAGGGACATGGCCCTTCCTTTGAAAAAAACTTGAAAGCCCTTCACCCAAGGATGCTTTTGGCCAAGTTTGGTTGAAATTGACCCAGTGTTTCTGAAGAAGAAGTCGAAAATATAAAAAAAAAATTACAGACAGACGGACAGACAGACAGGCAGATGGACAGACGACGGACAACAGGCGATCAGAATAGTTCACGTGAGATTTCAGCTTAAGTGATATATAAAGAAAGTGGTGAACAGTATGTAGCCGACAAAGATCTTTTAATAAACAAATTTACACAATATATTTCGTTATTTGAACAGTTGAAAATTGAAATACGTGACAGCTATGTTATATTTCTATCAAATATAATCGACACAGTAAATGGCATTAATTCATAACATGTCTACTCACCCGTAAGCAGGAGTCGGAAATTGCGGTGATGTCACTGTCGTTTCCGTAGTAAGAGTGAGCTGAACGTGAGACTTCGGTAACACACAAGGTGCTGAGAAATAGAAGAATTGAATTATGTGTTCATGCTTACTCCTCCTAGGCACCCGATCCCACCTCTGGTGTGTCCAGGTGTCCGTGTTTGCCCAACTATCTATTTTGTATTGCTTGTAGGAGTTATGAGATTGATCACTGTTCGTTATCTTCACCTTGCATATATAATGCTCTACAATGCACCTTTCTTAAAAATGCGTTTCCCTCAATTCGCATACTGTGAAAATAATTTAAGCGGGAAATGCTAATGCTAGAAGATAGGTGATTGGGATCTGGGGCTCACGGTGGTTGTGACCGGTCAACAGGGGATGCTAACTCCTAGGCACCTGATCCTACCTCTGGTATGTGAAGAGGCCCGTGTTTGTCCAACTCTCTATCCCGTATTCCTTGTTGGAGGTATGCTATTGATCATTGTTCTTTGCCTTCACCTCCTATGGAGTGATCAATCATCTAAAAATTTACTTTGTTAATCACCACTCGGAATCCACGCAAAAGTACTCTGAATTTTAAATAATAATATGCTGCAGTTTCTCATTGACGATATCTTTCTTGCGTTTGGAGATCATGTCTTCCAACTTTTTGTTAAAATTCCTATGTTCACGAATTGTGCTGCTTTGTTAGTTGACCAGTTTTATTTCTAATGAAGCAGAGTTTATTCAAAAGCTTCAGCATGTGAAGAAGAAATCTCTTAATGTGGCCTTCAATTCGATTTTTTTATATATCGATGATTTATCTATCAGCAATAATCATATTCATTCATATGTCAATTTGAAATATTCCTGTCAACTCGGGATAAAAGGCACTACAGTCATCCATATCTCCTTCTTACTTAAGATATTTTATTCATAATAGATATTAAAAACAAATTAACAACTGAACTTCATGACAAACGGGATATCCCCATTTCAGCTTCTCAATCCTCAACTTTCCATATATTTGTAACAATTTTCCAGTATCATTTGCATATCGTGTTTATATGTCTGAAAACTGAAACTGTTTTATTATCCCCTCGTGAACCCAGTTACAAGGGGATATATCATCGCTAATATGCATGTGTGTGTGTACGTTACAGCTTGTGGGAACAATTTCAACAGAACCCTTACACCAAGGAGTATCAAACTTTGCATCCTTCTGTGGCGGACGAACCCTATTTATTTTCAAGTAAAATGGTGAAGTATTTTTTTTAAGATATCGCGTAATTACATCATTACAAAACTGAATTTTTATGTACGAGTTAACAATACAGACTTCCGGATAAAGTGAAAGTAAAATTAGAATAGGAAGAGGATGGCCCCGATGAAGATTGAAAGTATCAATTTATTATGAATTCCAGAATATTGACAGTATGCACAAATCCACGTAACTTTGTGTTTGTATGCGATCATATCATTGAAAGTTAGCGTGCATAAATCTTGAGACGTTGTGTATGAATTAAGTGTCTGAAACGGTTGAGAGTCAGGTCCCTGTGTTCAAACTGTGAAGAGAAGAAATCGGCGTAAATATTTATAATTAACGAATTACTTGATAAAATGATAGTACAAGAAAGACTGTTATAGTTGTGAAAACGAAATGAAAATGTTGTTTGCATTAATATGAGCACGAGTATGCTAAATTTCTTTTGTATATACTAACTGCTTGGCTTTTAAATACTGTTAACAAATGTTATGATTTAGATGTATAAAAAGCAGTAAGGTTTATATATTTAAGTATAAGGCATCATTTGATATGATAAATGAAAAACTGGTAAACATGAGAGTAAATTGATAGATGAATGTTGATAGAGTGCTGAGTTATCTGCTTACAATCGAGTTTTTAAAAACAATCTACTGATTAAGTGACAAAGGTGCTCACATAGAGACAAACAGTCAGCAACCAAGGGTACACTTGACAAGTGAATACCTAAGTGACCAAACATCCACCTAGCGAGGTGGCAAATTGATAGGACAAGTGGTTAAAGCATTTATGTTGTAAATAGCATTGGTGTTTCTATAATTTATCTCACTAGGGAAGTGTCTGGCATATCTGTATATTTTGCATTCATTATTGTTTATCAATGTAAAACTTCTACCATACCAATTTTGATGCACCATATGCGCATTTCGACAAATGATGTCTCTTCAGTGATGCTCAACCGACATGTTTGAAATCCGAAATAACGATAAACTTGCTAGAGCTATTTAGGGAAAAACAAAGTGCCAGAAGTCAAAAATCAGTGTAAGACTGTACAAACCGAGTACGAGCCCAACCACATATGCATGTTATACCTCACAACAAGATGTTTCGCACCTGTCTGTTGATCAGTTGGTATACTTAGTGTTGTCCACTTAATATATTTTGGAACCTTTCCTTGATGCCAAAACATACCTCTTCCGCTGAAAGAGAGAGACAGGGGAGGGGGTGATGAGAGCAGAACGAAGCAGGGATGGGATAAAAGAGATGGTATAAAATGAAAGTAGTTTCTACATGATAAATATTTCATATTTACTCTCATCAAAGCTATATATATATGGTGCATCAAAATTGGTACCGTATAAGTTATATATATATATATATATATATATATATATATATAACCATGAACTAATCCATCTTGATTTCCTGCAAAGAATTTGGCCTCATCTCTCATTTATGCCTAAATAATGCATATGTTCATAACATTTCCTATCGCGAGGGGATGTTCCGCTTAGCGGTGCTTTTGCTTGATTTGACGCCTAGTTTTACACAGTATTCATTGGCGTTGTACATGTAAAAGATAAAAAGTTTTAAAAGAATAAACAATACACCATATACATGCAAACACATTAAAACTGGCAGGGGCCTGTGTGTCCGAGTGGTTAGGGTATCCCGCTCTAAAAATCACACGGGTTTGTATCCCGCTCGCGCCGGTAAGTGAGAAAGTTTCTCAGTTTACTTTCGGAAGGTCGGTGGTCTCTTCCCAGGTACATTGTATCTGGGTATTCTCTTCCACCAATAAAAACTGGGCGCCACCAGATAACTGAAAATTTGTTGAAACAGCAAACAATCAATCAATCAATCATTAAAACTGTCTAAACAAATGTGTCTTCAGTCTGGCTTTAAAAATATGTAGAAATTTGGACTATCTTATTTCTGCTGGTAAACTGTTTCACAGTCTCGGACCAATGGTTCCGAAACTGCTGTCACTGAAAGTTGTTCTATTAAAAAGAACAATGTAGCAACTCTCAGAAGATTGAGCGGAGCGTAACTTTTGATTTTGGTACATGTTTTGCTAAACTTTCTGTTAAATACAATATGCGCTTCGCCCACGTGACAATAATACATGAAAGTCATTAATTTAAATGATAGCCAAGAATTGATAGGTAACCAATGTAGGTCAATGAGTGTATCCCTAGAGCTGTCAAATTTCTTACGATTTAATACAAGTTTCGCACCCATGTTTGGGATTCTTAGCATTTTAGATATTTCAGTCTGTGCTATGCCGTATTAAATCGCATTGCAATAGTCCAAATAAGAAATTACTAAAGATAAAACCAAAATTTCTGTAGCTTCCTTTGTCAAATATTTGCGAATACTTTTAATCCCAAGATAATTCATTATAGCTGTTCGGCATTTCTTTTTTATATCTTCCTTAAAGTTGAGAGTTTCATCCAAATATGCACCTAACTATCTTATGCAACGTTCTGATTCAATTTCATCACCATTGATATTAATAACCTTTGTAAAACATTAATCCAGTTGCTTTCTGCTGCCAAATAAAATGAATTCGGTCTTCAAAAATCGGTCTTTGATGTGTTCCTTTTCAGTTTATTTGCATTCATCCAATCGTTAATGATTTCAACACATTTTTCAAGTTCTCGGATGGCTTCGGTTTCGTTGTGAATGAAGGTAGGCCTAAACCATTTATCTGCAGTATGATCATCCTCGAGACTGAAATTGTCGGAGAAATAACGCCAAACAATGTACCCGCATACGTAAGGTACAACCACGAACCTAAGCAGGTTCCCTGTGGAACACCACACTGTAACTGACGCGGTGATGATGACATATAATTAATACACACTCGGCCATTACGTGGCCGTAAGTATGAATCGACCCAAGGCGTGTACGACCGATCGACGGGGGATGTTTACTCTTCCAAGGCACCTGATCCCACCTTTGATATATCCAGGAGTCCGTGTTTTCCCAACTTTCTATTCAGTATTCCTTGTAGGAATTATGAGATTGATCACTGTTCGTTATCTTCAGTTGTACTAGTAACGTCACACTATATAACGGATAGTAGGAAACCAATACATAACGGATAATAATATTCTAATATTGGACAGACAGTTATGGTGTAATATATAACGAACTCCAACCTCTCATGATATATGAAAGATAGTAATCTTACATGTATAAACAGGTCCCGTTAGCTCAATATTGGAGCGTTAATTTCATGACCGGGAGGTCAAGAGTTCGAGCCTCGTCCGTGCCATGGTGCGTGGAACCTAAGTCGTAAACAAATGTAGTGATTACTCCTTCGTGAAATGCTCGACATTTAGAAATGAGAATAACGGGTCTTTTGGATATCACCTTTATAAAAAGAAGTATCGTGTCGCGATAGGCGTTTGTATGTTAAAGCTGACATGAATTAATAAATACGCACATATTTCTCATTTTATCCGCCATATTTCTTTCAGGTAGCCTACTTTACTCTACCCGTATATACTCTAAATTTGATTGTCACACCTGAGTGATTTTCTGGCTGAACTCGACCAGTGCACATCTCCGATAGTAATGTATAGGGAATGAGAAATAAATAAAATCGCGATTTGAAACATCATGCAATGCTCAAAATAACAAAAGATATATTGTATGTTAGTGAAATATTCCCAAAGTTTAGATAATTTAAACCAAAACGCGACAAAAAGCTTGCATGCAAGTATTTGCAGTTTATTATGAAATAAATGCGGAGAAATCATTTGCCGATTACATACTGATAGAATAGAATAATCAAAGAGCGTAATACATGCGTATGTGCATAATATGTTATGCACATAGCATACTCGCCAAACGAAAGAATCCACATCAAATGCGGAAATATATTCAACAGGTACCGGAGATGTGCACTTACCGAAAATGTTAGATTCTCTTTATTCTAATAAATCCACGAAACAAAATGATAAATTCCGTTTGTATCTCGACAGAACTCTACAACACGTTGTCATTCCATTACTTCGACACACTTCGTCCATCCTAATCAGGATGTCTTCAATCAGGGGATATATCAGAGTCCAATATTTTTCCTGTATTGAATGCTTTACTCATGGTCAGGAGTTTTTGCAGTTTACAGAAATCTGATCATGCACGTACAATCATATGCACTGGGTATCTGGTTGGATATATTGCGTGCACAATTAAAACTTTGACGATGATCACATACAGACGTAGATACGTGTATACAAGTATGAAATACCTCTGGGTGAAAATAAGGGTATTATATCAGCAATCCAAATTAAACATTAGACTACGCAAATATAATACATAAGGAATACAGTATCTAAACGAAAATATAGTACAACTTCCAAGATTCATTGTGTCATTGGGAATCATATTAATGTAAGTATTTACGGTCACTTTGCATGTACATAATCATTGATTGAACAGATGAGAGAGAGAGAGAGAGAGAGAGAGAGAGAGAGAGAGAGAGAGAGAGAGACTGTCATATGAACAATATCAGAAGGGAAGAAAATTTATCACTGATATAAGTGTAAACGTACAAGCATTAAAAGATATCAGCCATTTTAAAAGTGATTGACAATATATTGGAAACCAACAGGAGTTGAATCGGTGCATGTATATGTAATTGAATTCATAGTTAGACATTTTTAAAACAAATCATATTAGTTTGAACTTTACATGCAGAAAATGCGGACTTGGTATGGTAGAAGTCTTCTAGATACGTCCCCAAATATTTAGAGACATGTGTTTTCGGTCAGAGCAGAAATAAACTCATTTTGAAGTGCATCTACATGTAGATTGAATGCAAATGCGGTTTATTTCTTTTAATGTCATCAGACTCTTTAGGGGAAAACCCCCGAACTATGCAGCTTTGTTTTTATTGATATCTAAATGAATATATGGAATCCGGATATGAATTATGTAATGTTTTTTCATGACCATATATATATATTATGAGATTGATCACTGTTCGTTATCTTCACCTTGCATATTGATACTACTAATCAAAATATAAAATGTTTATACTTGTCTTTTGAAATACCACTTATACATAATAGTATACTGACATTGTATCATATGAAATAAAACCTCAACACGAATGTCGACTGAATTATAAATACTAATATCTTATCGAATATATTTGAATTTAAAATTTCGATGTACAGTGGTATGCCTCTTCTAAGTATATGTCCATTGAGCCAGATCTACGACATGGAATATTTAAGCATAAATTACACCAAAGCCTGAAAGTAATCATTATGACATGTTATAGAAACTTTAAAACATACATATGTTATAGTCCTACAATGCATGCATACGATTTTTCTGAATACATGTACAGTATAATCTGTCTAAACCGGCTATGTGTGGTTCCAAAGAAATTGGCCGGTTTGCACAGAATCCGGAGTGCAGAATGTTGACAAGAATGAGAGTTGCTTCCCTTGTATTCACTATCTATGCATACGTGTGTAATGATTGCTAACGTTTTAATAGATATTAATCACAAAAGCATTCAAAATATAAATGTCAGTGTTCTATTGTCGTGCTCATTTGAAAAAAGTTTCAATTTTTATTAAATTTAGAAGTTCTGTTGGTAAATTGTCGATTTCGTCTACATCATCGCCGTTATCAAGTGCTACATTATGTACGTTCGTAAAGTTTGTGTTGTGTTCGTTTAAAATTTGTCTTTCCCAGCTTTCATTGTAAATGTATCGCTTTCAACTGTCTCAATTTGTGAAACGGAAACTAATACAATGCCGAGTGATCGACCGGACATGGCGAGTTGTGCTAACTAACTGCATATCATCACTGTCTGACTCGCCGTAGAGCTCCGAGAAGTCCACGAGTGGAAACCCTACTTTTGAAAAACATAACGGGATTGTTGCCGATTTTGTTTCATTCCAAGAATGTATCGAATTCATCGATTAATTGAACTTTGTCTTTTAATGTCAGTTCTCGTATCTGTCGTTAGGGGGAGGGCGCCATTACCTCGTGCGTGGTGCTGTCATAATTGAAAAGTGCACCCCCTAAAAATCAGGTTCTATTTTAAACTGATCGCCAGTTGCACTCTTTTAATTACCTATGGCTTCCCTTGAGACACCCTTTGTGTACACCGCGTGTGATGGACCGAATACCGACAGCTTGGTCATCGTGGGGTGGCTGGTTTAAATGCGATAATTAGAGCTAATTACGAGGAGTTGGGACCTTGTGTACACCGAATACAATTGACCGCAACAATTAGGGTGGTGTATCATCGAGGGGCCGGTTTACACAGGATAATCAAAGTTAATTGATAGCAGTTGGGACTCTGTAAGCCGGCCGATATACAGAATACGCAGTATCCGGAGTACAGGGAATTATTAATAAAGGATTTGTTAAAGAAATGTTAGGGACTATATTTTATGGCCGGAATTGACAGAGTGCCGCAGTACTCAGAGGCCGGTTTGGACAAATTATACTGTATTTAGATTCTGATACTTCCCCTGATTGAAGATAGCTGATCGGCACGGGCTAAGTGTATCGCGGTTTGTACACCAAGTGACAACGTGTTTATGTGGAATACAAATGGAGTTGATCGTTTTGTTTTTGGATTATGCAAATAAAGGGAATTTTACTTCTACTATTTTCGACAACTGTACACGTACATCTGTGGTCCTTTACAGACATTACGAGTAGACCCAGGTAAATAGTCCTCCGCATTCGGTACATTTTCTTGGCGATCGTTCATGTACATGGCATTTGCATAAGTTACAGTAGCACTTATGTATTTGCATGTGGGTGTAAATGGTATAAATCTTATGCCCTTTGCTTATTTCATTCTATCAATAGATAAGAGATAAAATATTTCAACGCGTTTTTTGTATAGACCCTAATTTTGACATGTTTACTGGAACTGTACGTACATTCACCTAAAGAAAAGCCATTCTAAATTTAGTTATCAAAAGCTGTTAGAACATGTGCATGTACTACTGTTCGATGTTTTTATTGTAATTTTGAGGACGGTGTGGTGTTCGAAAACATTATTTTGTTTCATTGTGATGCCCTATACCTTAGTGCAAGGTGAAGATAACGAACAGTGATCAATCTCATAACTCCTACAAGCAATACAAAATAGATAGTTGGGCAAACACGGACCCCTGGACACACCAGAGGTGGGATCAGGTGCCCAGGAGGAGCAAGCATCCCCTGTTGACCGGTCACACCCGCCGTGAGCCCCATATCCTGATCAGGTAAATGTACGTGTTACCTGTCGAAGCTATCAACATAGGTAAACTGAAAACAATGATGTGTAGTGACGCGTAGCATAACTCATCCCCTTATATGCCATGCAAACCCTGATACATATAACAATCATCGGGAGTAAAACAAACAAAACCAATCAAAAAGAGTACTATGACATGTGAAGATAACGAACAGTGATCAATCTCATAACTTCTACAAGTAATATAAAATAGATAGTTGGGCAAATACGGACCCCTGGACACACCAGAGGTGGGATCAGGTGCATAGGAGGACTAAGCATGTCGTGTCGACTATTGAATAAAACGTCGATATATCTAAATGTCGAGTTGAAGGCAACAGTAAGTGATTTGTTTTTATGCCCGAAGAAGGGGGGCATATTGTTTTTGTCCTGTCAGTCATTCTGTAATTCTGTCTGAAACTTTAACCTTGCTAATAACTTTTGAACAGTAAGAGATAGAGCTTTGATATTTCACATGAGTATTCATTGTTACAAGACCTTTCCGTTGGTATTGAACCTTTTGACCTTGCCATTTGACCTACTTTTATTCTTTTTTTTACATTGGTCATAACTTCTAAATGGTAAATATTAGAGCTTTCGTATTGTACATGAGCATTTTTTTTTGACAAGATCTTTCTACTGGTACCAAGATATTTGCCCTTTTGACCTTGACCATCTTCGGAATTGGCCATTCTTGGGATCTTTTGTGTTCCACAAACACATCTTGTTCTTTTGATGTAGAAGATTGGAAATAAAGTATGCCTCTTAAGCATATAAAAACAGATAAACTTATGAAGGATCACAATTTGTTTCCATGGGAATTCCAAACTTGCTGTTGAAAAATCTGATCACCAAAGACTTTGTACATTATTTACTAGGTGTGCACAGCATTGACTTATTTGAATATTTGCTTCGTGTAATGTTTTCTTACATTCCTCCTTTCCATATATCACAACGATTTTGAATCCCGATTCGTCAGCGTTTGTTGTTCCATCTGTTGTAAACTGTACATTAAAACTGTTTCCTGTTGGCGTGGTTTTCGAGCTGGAGCCTCCGCAGTAAGCAACACAGCATGCATAGGCTAATAGAGTTGATGTGGACGTCCTACCTAAAAACAATGGTGAATATTGCTTAAAAATAAAAATCATCGATGTGTCTGAATGTCGAAATGAAGGGCACATTAAGGCATTTCTTCCTCTTACTTTGGTCACCGTAGGGATCCGGGTTAGAACAGGTCCCCAATACCCCCTTGCTTGTCATAAGAGACGACTAAATGGGGCGGTCCTTTGAATAAGGTCGCAAAAACCGAGGTTCCTTGTCACAGCAGGTGTTGCACAATTAAGACCCCTCCCTGCTCAAACGCCGTAAGCACCGAGTATAGTCCTAAATTTGCAGACTTTCTCCGGCAATGTTGATGTCTCCATATAAGTGAAAGATTCTTGAGGGGACGTTAAAGAATATACAATCAGCCATACAATCCTTCTATTTAGAAGATTGGAAAAAAATGAATTCTGACTCATAAGAATACAAAAACAGCTCACCTGATAAAGGAGCATGATATTTGTTTTGTTATTGTATTATTCCTCGTTAAGGAGGTATGCTACACCAGAGAAATTTGATGTAGATGAAAAGTGGAGGATATGTACAACAATATTTTGAAGTTGAAAATTTTGAAATTTACTTGATGTTGTCAAAAAATACAGTTTTAGTAGAAGGTAATCTGGAAAAAAAAATTAAAACCCCTGCTGGACTCGAACCTGCGACCTACAGTTCAGCAGTCGGTATTCAAACCTACTGAGCTACTCGGCTAGGTATTTAAATGCAAAAGGAAAAGACAAATATTGCTGACATCGATTTTTTCATCCATGTTTTTAAAGGAAGTCAGCCATTATGACGAGGTAGAGTACTGCCTTAACACTTGATCTATTATGACAAAGTATCGATAATTTCCGTTTAATGTGTAACGAGAGAGAGAGAGAGAGAGAGAGAGAGAGAGAGAGAGAGAGAGAGAGAGAGATGGTGTTGCTTTAGATGAGCGATTTATTTGAGTTTTGCCACGATATAAACGTGTTGAAACAAATACCCCGTTCGTCTGTGTTTGCCGTCGTAAGATGAGACAGAGAGGATTTACATAAAAGCTATGACTAATCGATTCTTAACACATAAAACATGATGTAGAAAAGTTAGCAGACAAATTATTAATCTCTTATAACAAATTATTAATCTGTTACAAGTTATTAATCTGTTCTAACAAATCACTAATTTGTTATAACAAATCTTTTAATTTGTTATAACAAGTTATTAATCCGTTATAACAAATTTCCAATTTGCTAACAGATTATCAATATCAACGATAAGAGATCATAATAGACAATCGTGAATTTTCTCTCCATAGTCTCCACATATCAAAGGTCCATGTCAAAAGACAAAAAAGCTATGGCCCGTACAAACTTAGTACGAGAAGCGGAAGAAAAAGAATTAACGTTAAAACAATATGTGTTGATATAACAGATTATTGATTTGTTATAACAGATTAGTAATTTGTTATAACAGATTTGTAATTTGTTATAACAGATTAGTAATTTGTTATAACAGATTAGTAATTTGTTATAACAGATTAGTAATCTGTTATAACAAATTGATAATCTGTTATAACAAAAAATGTGAAATACCACCGGTACAAAAACTGTTCAATGCAAGATGAAGATAACGAACAGTGATCAATCTCATAACTCCTACAAGCAATACAAAATAGATAGTTGGGCAAACACGGACCCCTGGATACACCTATGCATACATTTTCAAAATGGGTTTCCTGCAAACTGAAAGTTATGCACTCAATATCAGATTTAGCACCATGTATTAGAAGGCTTTTGAAGTTACAATTATTCACTCTATAGCTAAACTGGCAATAAAGCAAAACAAGAGATTCATGGGCCTTAAACATGGCCTGAGTCGGAGCTAATCTGCAATAGCTAAATATAATATGAATATAAATTAAATATATGTAGCTCAGATATGCAACCAGGAAAATTAGTATCGATTTCATAGCCTTTTGCAGTAGTGATACTTTTAACTAATGCTCATGTTACCAATAAAACATGTGGGCCTCTTGTTAAATCAATGATTTTAAATAGCAATTTAGTAACTTGAAATAACAAATTGATAATCTGTGATAACAATTTAGTAACTTGAAATAACAAATTGATAATTTGTTATAACCAATTGATACTTTGTTAAAACAATTTAGTAATTTGTTATAACAGATTAGTAATTTATTATAACAAATTATTAAACTGTTATAACAAATTACTAATTTGTATTGCTTATAGGAATTATGAGAATGATCACTGTTCGTTATCTTCACCTTGCATATTAGGGCCGCATCATTATCTTTTTTAGTCTGTTATAACAAATTAGTAATTT
This sequence comes from Ostrea edulis, assembly GCF_947568905.1. Lineage (NCBI taxonomy): Eukaryota > Metazoa > Mollusca > Bivalvia > Ostreida > Ostreidae > Ostrea > Ostrea edulis. The sequence goes on from NC_079171.1 coordinate 35,775,077, forward strand.
GTTATAACAGTTTAATAATTTGTTATAACAAATTACTAATTTGTTATAACAAACTAAAAAAAGATACTGATGCGGCCCTAATATGCAAGGTGAAGATAACGAACAGTGATCAATCTCATAATTCCTATAAGCAATACAAAATAGATAGTTGGGCAAACACGGACCCCTGAACACACCAGATGTGGGATCAGGTGCCTAGGAGGAGTAAGCTTCCCCTGTTGACCGGTCACATCCGCCGTGAGCCCTATATCCTGATCAGGTAAACGGAGTTATCCGCAGTCAAAATCATTGTGCCAAGAAAGGCCTAACAATCGGTATGAAAAACGTCAGACAGCATTTGACCCAATGCGAGGTTGTATTGACGAACTAGATCGTTATAACGACCATAGAATTTGCGAAATGCTGACTTCAATCGAGACTGTTGAAACCCCTGTACCATCAACATGTTTGTCAGTAGCTTACCTCGATTTAAAAACTGACTATACGCAGAACAAGCTCTTGCATATCGAATCAGTTGAGATATATAAACACCATATGCAGGTGATAGTAGAATATTGCTACATAAGTATGGGAAGTTGACGATGGAAAAGCTGAACTCATCCCGTTTGTCATACAGCTGAGTTGTCAGTTTGCCGTTAATGTCTACTTTCAATAAAATATATAAGTATGAAGCAAAAGTGGGCGACTCTGTGGTGTCCTTTATTTCGAGTTCACAGGGATATATCAAATCGACATATGAATGTAAAACTTATACGGTACCAATTTTGATGCACCAAATGCGTATTTCGACAAATAATGTCTCTTCAGTGATGCTCGACCGAAATGTTTGAAATCCTAAATAACAATGAAAGTTACCATTGTTAATAGACAAAACGTCATCGATATATCGAAATGTCGAATTGAAGGCCACAGCGAGAGATTTTTTCTTCTCGCGTAGAAGTTTTTGAATAAATTCTTCTTCATATGAATATAGAAACAGGTCGGCTAACAAAGAAGCACAATTCGTGACCATTGGAATTCCAACAGACTGTTGGAAGACCTGATCACCAAAGACCACGAAGATATTGTCAATGAGGAACTCTAGCATATTTTTTATTTCAACTTCAGAGTACTTGTGCGTGGAATCAGAGTGATGTTTAACAATGTAAGTTTTTTGAATGACTGATCACTAGATATGAATATTTCCATTTTCCGTTTTTGTTGAAGAAGCAACTGTCTATGATGTCAAAAAGTATAGTCTTTAATTGATCGTGAGGAATGCTTGTGTATAGTGTTGAAAAGTCATAGGTTTTAATGTTATTGTTTGGGGGAAATTTTGCGATTTCAAGTTTATTAAAAGTTCTTTTAAAAAAATTTAGAATCCACATTTGATTAACACCACTTCTGGCATATGTAGTCGCACAGTAAGTTTGAAGTTTCTCCTTCACAGCTGTTAATATTTTCGTGAGGAGCAAAGACTTTGTAGAGCATTTACTGGATCCAGCAATGTATATTTGTTTGTAAGGGTTTTTATGTAGTTTAGGAATCCAGTATAGGTACGGTAACTCATATTCATTCGACGCATTGGCTGGGATATTAAATGTGTCTAAAACTGAAGCATGGTTTTGAAGAATTTCATCTTTTGAAAGGGCAGTTGGAGTATAAATATGATTACCAAAAGTGGAATTAATGCCAAGTTCATTTAAAATACAGTTGTAATAATGAGCCTTACAAACAAAGACGATGTGGTTACTAGCTTTGTCACGTGGAACCAAAACATATTCCTCATGTAACCTATTTAATTCTTTTATCACTTCTGGTTTACTAAACACAAAAGGATAGATGGTACGTACTTTTGTTTTCATGTGTCTAATGCGGGATTTCAATATCCATCTTATGCTTTTAACCCATTCTGACAATGTATCAACTTCTTTTTCATATTTAGCCCATCGTCTGGCATAATCTTCGACATAATTCATAATAGAGATGAAGTTGTGTCGCCAATTAAAAGTCCAAGGTTCTCGGTATTTAGGACCTTTTAGAATAAGTGATTTGAGGTTCTCATTTTCAACTATATCAACATCATCAGTAATGACATGTCCATCTGGACTATAGTTGAAAGAAGATGAAGAACAAGAAGATGTGGTGGATTACGCATACTATGGTCTATATCTAGGCACTGCAACGTTTGTTTATAATTAAAAAGTTTGGATGCAATAGTAGAAGTATAGCTGTAGGAAATACAGGGTGTAGACTTGAACTTGAAATAAGTTGGAATACACGACTGAACCCTTTTATGACGAAGAATGTTGCTTATGTTGACGGCATCTATTCCGTTGTTTGTAAATTTGAGTATAAAGAACTGGCGGCATGATTTAGAAAGAATATCATCCATGGTCCGTGCTGGTTTATAGAGCCTGTGATAGGCAACATCCATAATCATAGAGTTCAGTCTATATTCAGGTGTTGAAAAATCCAAGTATAGACTAGCTATAACTTCTTCAAATAACGTGTGTAAAACTCTCAATGGAATGGAATAAAGTTTTGTACGAATATGATGTGGACCTAATTGTCTGTTGACGTAAGGCAAAAGTGAATCAAACGTGACATCATTTATACTTGGTCTTTTATATGAACGATGTCCATAACTGCGTTTCCGTCTTTGGGTATTGGGAAAGAGTCCCGTCACATTCACGTTATTTCCTTGTGGACTAGTCAAATTTCCCATAGCATATACATTATATACTGATAATTTGCTTTTCTTTCCCCATATCATGTAGAAACATGCGAAAATGCGTTCACGTGGGCACGACCCTGACATTTTAATGTTTATATTAAAATCTTCTCAATGCAATTATATGCTTTATGTTTTAAAACAATACCGCTTAATCAAATTGTGCATGTGAAATTAACTGAACAACATCAGTTCGTTTAGATTACTTGATTCCGGTTTGAGCCAGAACTGTAACACGTTCATATTAAGGTTAAACCCGGTATTTGGCTTGGGAAAACGTTACACTGGGGAATAAAAGACAATATATTAAATTCAGTGGACTATGGATAGATAATAAAACCACCTACCATCGTACACCTTCAGTGTATCCGAACAATGAACATAAATGTCGATGACTTCAAATGTTATCTTTAAATTTGGATCGGCTGTTTCAAATACCCACTTGCAGGACATGGAGCTGCAAAATGTATTTTCATGAAAGCATTATTTGTGTAAGTGAAATTGCATCAGAAATTGCGCCGATGAGAAAGATGACGTCAGTGATATTTTTGTTCACTAGTTTTCGGGTAATATGGCTTTTCATAACAGTGACTTTCTGACAATGTTTTCCTTAAATACAAAATTACTCACCCCTTTCTGGCCTTTAAGAAATCATTGGAACTGTAATTTTGTATTAGCTTTTCATGAAACTAGAAAGAGAGATGCGCGCTTACCTAATTCATCCCATTGGCTTAAAGGAGATAAGTAATTGATTTGTTATAACGATTGAACGATTCGAAACTGGCGAATAGAAATTACAAATAGATACGAAACTGGGGAATAGAAATTACAAATGGATACGAAAATGGCGAGTAGAAATAACAAATGGATACTTGCTTGGTCACCTTTGTATACAACTAGACTGCGACATGTCGAAAGTGATTAGATACGCGAGTTTTTGTCGTTGTTATTTTTTTTCAAATATGACTAAATAATTCAAGACATCGAGGTTGGCAACTACAACATGTAAACTTACCAAACGGATATATCTGATACGTTATCTTTAGATCGGACTCGATGCCAGTATGATTTGTTTTATAAAAGTCACTATGAACTATTCGTGATAGGGGAATAGTCATTATCTCTCAGCGGGGGGAGGGGGCATATTTATCAACGTTTACACTCATTCATATGACCCCCCCCTAAACAGGAATAAAATTATCATGCCCCCTGTCTGATCCATAATTTGCATATATGACCCACCCCTTGACTTTGGATGAAAATCATGACAAATTTATTCATTTAGACCAGAATGATTGATTGTATTATTCAAACTGCATGTCCTTTAATTTACATGATAGTTATTACATACATGTTCATTGATTGATTGTCTCGTTTTAATAGGGCAACCATTTGATTTTCAAGGAGAGGGCTCGGAAGATCCTTTGAATGAAAATATCCGTTTTCAACAGTGTTTTCGGGACTAAAATATTATTTTTATGTAGAGCAAATCAAAGCATTTATTTCCATGATTGCGGTACGTTTGATCCCAGATCAGCCTAAATCTTGGAGATAACATTATTTTTTTCTCCAAAAAATTATATGACTACCATCAGCCACGTACCTCAAAGCACTCGACTCTACTCTAATTAAGTGTTTCGCGGTGTGTTATAAGGTTATGATATTGACCTGATTGATTTGATTGATCAATAGACTGAGTTTTAGCTACATGCAAATCCGCCTGATCAGGAGTATATTTGCACTCTACAATTATCATGCAGTTTGAGTATTCTACAATTGAGGATGTGAGCATACCCCCCTAATTTTTTTTGCGTTTATATGGCACGATAAGTAGAGCTGAGAAAACGTATTTGTTTTTCTGGAGGATGTGCTTCTATTTCAAAAAGCTTTTACATTATTTTCGAATTCCAGGGGTGTATTTGATAGCAAAAACAAGGTGTATGCCAGGTTTTTTGCATCTATTTACACCTGATAACAGAGTAGCGTGATCGTGGTTATCAAGTAACACTTGTATGTATTGGTTGATTTCATTATCACTAAACCCCCTCTTTAAAATCATTTCTTTTGCAATATTTAAAAATTCCTTGAAGTACATCTCCACAACTTGTTATCCTCATATGGGGTTTGGTCTCACCTTTAATAAATCGCTTGAACGCTGAAGGAGTATGTGCGTTTTTTTTGTTCCAAATACTGGAACGTGTTTGTTGGTTTAATGAAAGGTGAATATAACAGTCATCGATCTCATAACCCTGGCTATACCAGAGGTGGGATCAGGTGCCAAGGAGGAGTAAGTATCCCCTGTAGACCGGTCACACCCGCCGTTAGCCCTATATCTTGATCAGATAAACGGAGTTATCCCTAGTGAAAATCAGTGTACCAGAACGGCCTAACAATCGGCATGAAACACGTCAGACAGCATTGGACCCAATGATAGGTTGTATTGGCAAACTAGATCGTTATAACGACCATATAATTTGCGAAATGCTGACTTTAATCCAGACTGTTGAAACCCCTGTATCATAAACTTGTTTGTCAGTAGCCTGCTTCGATTTAAAAACTGGCCATACGCAGAACAAGCTCTTGCGTATCGAATCAGTTGAGAGATATAAACACCATATACAGGTGATAATGGAATATTGCTAGATAAATATGACAAGTTGACGATGAAGACGCTGAAATCATCCCGTTTGTCATAAAGTTGAGTTGATAGCTTGCCGTTAATATCTACTATCAATAAAATATATAAGTATGAAGCAGAAGTAGAAGACTCTATGGTGTCTTTTATTTCGAGGTCAATGGAATATATCGAATCGACATATGAATGAAATTTATGATTGTTAATAGATAATTCGTCGTCGATGTATCTAAATGTCGAATTGAAGGCCACATCAAGATATTTTTTCTAGTCACGTACAAGTTGATTTTTTTTTTATAAATTCTGCTTCATATATATAATATAAAAACAGGTCAGCTAACAAAGAAGCACAATTCGTAACCACAGGAATTCCAACATACTGTTGGAAGACCTGATCACCAAAGACCACGAAGATATTGTCAATGAGGAACTCCAGCATATTTTTTACTTCAACTTCAGAGTACTTGCGCGTGGAATCAAAGTGGCATTTAACAAATATTTTTTTGGATGACTGATCACTAGATAGGGATATTTGCGTTTTCCATTGTTCTTGAAGAAGCAACCGTCCATGAAGTCAAAAAGTATAACCTAGTCTAGAGGGAGGGGGTATGTAATCATGTTGTTAGATTAATTACCTGTTGAGTGATTTAGAACATAAATGCTGAACAGACGGGTTTAAAATATTAAAAGCCTTCCGACTACACCCCTATGTTTTTCCTTTTTGAACAACAACCCCCTAGTACTTCCTAAATGCTACCCATGACTTTCCCCTAAAATGCTCCAGCCCCCTAGTACTTCATAAATGCTACCCATGACTTTCCCCTAAAATGCTCCAGCCCCCCCCCCCCCCCCCAGCTGATAAATAATGACTGTTCCCTTGTACATTGTCTATAAATCACAACACAAGGTAAGAAAAATTGAGTAGAGAGGCAAGTGTTGGTTGGAGAACCCAACATATATGTACCAGTGAATGTTCTCAATTTTAAAAATTTCAATTTATCTTAAGTATTGATTGAAGAAACCAAAATACCGATGAATCTTCTCAATTTTGAAAATTTCAATTTATCTTAAGCATTGATTGAAGAACCCAAAATACCAATGAATCTTCTCAATTTTGAAAATTTCAATTTATCTTTCACCCGATATATTCACCTCGAACACGAAAAAATATAAGAGTTCCGCAAGAAGAATCATACAAATATCGCTTCGCAATGAGTGTCTACAAGCTTTTAGTATGAAGTATCGTAGTAACCTTGGCATTTGGTCCCAAAATCAGTAAGGTTCTTCCTCTCTTGACAACAAAAGCTACATGCAAGGTGAAGATAACGAACAGTGATCAATCTCATAACTCCTATGTGAAGTATTAATTCAAACGAAGAGAAACAAGATGTGTTTGTGAAACTCAAATGCCCCCGATAATGGCCAATTCTGAAGATGGTCAAGGTCTCAAATGAAGACAAATATCTTGGTACCAATAGAAAGATATTGTCAAAAGAAATGCTCCCGTGCAATATGAAAGCTTTAATATTTAACATTTAGAAGTTATGACCAATGTATTTTTTTTTTAAAGTAGGTCAAATGTCAAGGTCAAAAGGTTCAGTACCAACGGAAAGGTCTTGTCACAAGAAATACGCATGTGAAATATCAACGCTCTAGCACTTGCTGATCAAAAGTTATTAGCAAGGTTAAAGTTTCAGACAGAATGACAGACAGGACAAACGCAATAACCCCCAACCCCCCGATCCCGAGGGCATATAAACATGGCCGCTAGATATACACACACGCATCCATTTACTCTCTCTCTCTCTCTCACTCACACATACACACGGTCCCATTGCTTATTCACTCCCGAAATGAATGGCGAGGGGATAATATTGTTAGATTTTTGTTTGTTGTTATTGGGTCTTAACCAATCAAAAGCACAAAGGTATTCAATCGTTTATTCATACTAATTACTATGTATCATTGTGGGCTATATGAGCCAGAAATGAAGACTTACGTTGGATAGGATCCAGATGGTCCATTTGGAAAGTAACTGTAGACTCCGTATAACTCATTTATAGATATGGTGGTCGTGGCACCTGTACACGTTAGGGGCGTCTCTAGAAAAAAAGGAAGTAGAATGTGATTCTTTGTTCGTTTAACGTTCCTTCGAGAGTTTTTCACTCATACTGAGACGTCAGCATTTGTATGAGGAACATGTATCTGATGCAAGGTGAAGATAACGAACAGTGATCAATCTCATAACTCCTACAAGCAATACAAAATAGATAGTTGGGCAAACACGGACCCCTGGACACACCAGAGGTGGGATCGGGTGCCTAGGAGGAGTAAGCATCCCCTGTTGACCGGTCACACCCGCCGTGAGCCCCATATTCTGATATATTGATATATGCTTAGCAATCAAGGCCGTATCGGTGAGAGGTCTTTAACGTACCAAAGTCTGCTGCGAAACGGAACCCCGTTTATAAGGTTATATCTGAATTCTCACTTTTAAATGCCGACCTTTTGGCAAAGGAGCTATCATCTATGTTAGTGTCTTAGGTTTGACGCAGCCATGGCACGAGCGGTACTTGAACCCAGAACCTCCCGTTAACGAAGGAAACGCTCTACCACTGAGCTACTGCGACCGGTGGAAGTTGGATGTGACAAAACAGGAAACGCTGATGACAAAAATGAGTGAACAGTGTGTGCTAGATTTTCTTCTCTGTATTTTTTTTCAGAGAGAGATGACATACCTCCAAGAGTATGATATTTAGGCGGGAAATGACAAAATTCTGGAAGCTGTGATAGACACAAAATCTCAGATGTAAAGCTATCCTGAACATTTAGTGTTGGAACGCACGCAACATCTCTTTCGATGTTGTTGAATACTGAAGTTCCGTGTCTCTTCCGGGGTTTTATTTTGACAAATTACCTCCTCTTGAACAGATGAAGACATTCTGTTATTTTGGTCTTAACCATACTTTGAATCAGACAGAAAACCTGTTGGTGGAATTCCAACATACAATGAATCTTAGAGGCGGGGCTTAGCTGTGTTATAACTTTCACTAGACCGTACTACAACTTCCAAATTATGAACATAAAAACATTAATACTTTTGTAACATTTAAATGAGAAGTGAGAGCCACGAATCTTTCTGGTAAGACTTTAAAAACAGAGATATCTTGTCATGACAGGTGTTGCCATGTTAAGAACCCCCACTGCGAACCGTAAGCGATATTGATAGCTATAAAGTTGCGGTACCTTATCTAGAGCATATATTTGATTATAAAACCTCTTGATAGCTTCAGGGGCCTCCGTGGCCAAGTGGTTATAATGTAAAACTTATACGGTACCAATTTTGATGCACCAGATACGCATTGCGACAAATAATGTCTCTTCAGTGATGCTCAAACGAAATGTTTGAAATCCGAAATAACAATAAACTTTTAGAGCTATTTTAGGGGAAAACAGTGTGCCAAAAAAAAAGTGGAGTCAAATTCGTCTAAGGATAAGAGCTATGTGTGAGAGAGATAATCCTTAATTTTGAATGAATTTCAAAATTTTGCAATAGCAATTAAAAATAAATGCGTATTTTCAAGCTAGTAACGAAGTACTTAGCTACTGGGCTGTAGAGAACCTCGGGGACTAACAGTCCACCAGTAGAGGCCTCGACAAAAAGGTTAAACTGCTATGAACTGAAGGGTGATACAGAACCGTCAATATGTGGCTACACATAGCTTCAATATGGCAACAGATAGACTCATTATGACACTTATAGAACAGGTGTGGAACAGGAAGTTGGCAATACGTATGGAGGATAACTGAAGGTACGATATGTTTGTTTTGACCACGAACGACAACTCCTGGTAGAAATCATGATGTTACTGTTATTTTTTTACATGGACGCTTAATATTTAGCTACTAAGGATTATGTAGGTCTAAAGATGGTATTACGTATGATGTCACGTGATATGTCCGATGAAACACTCACCTGTAAAGGCTTGAATTACCCCCATCAAGCCCAATAAACAGAGGATCGTTGCAATTCTCATTCTTTAGACTTCTTATTTCAATGGGTTCTACAGAAGATATACAACCAAGAGCAAAACAATTAGTGTCACATAAACACTCATCCTATGGTAGACACTGTCAGAGAATATCACGCGCAGTTTCATTCTCGTGAAAAACAAACTCTTGCAAGGAGGGTAATACCTCAAATATTGAAAGGAAAATGAAAACTGATGCAGTTATTAATCATCAATTTGAAATTCACATATGTATTCAAAACTAATAACACGACTTCATTATAAACGAGATGACTTCAGCTCCATCATCAACTTCCCAATGTATGTTGCCATATATCATCATCACCTGTATGTGGTGTTCATGTCTCTTAGCTGGTTCGGCGAGTGAGAGCGTGTTTTGCGTATGATCGGTTTTCAAATCGTGGTTAGCTGTTGACAAATTACTTACAAGGATTTTGTTTAAAGTCAGCAGTTAGCAAATGTTATGGGTGTTATGAATAACTACTTTGCATATACAAGCTATCACTGGATCAATACTGATTCAAATACGGATTGATCTCATCGTGATGTTGGGGTCAAAGTGGGTTTGACCGGTAACCAAGAGATACTAACTCTTCATAGACATCTCATCCCACCTCTGGTGTGTCCAGAGGTCGTTGTTTGCCCTACTCTTAAAATTTTCACATCCGTCGTGAGCCCTATATCTTGATCAGGTAAATGGAAGAAATGCGTAGTCAGAATTACTGTGTTAGGAGCGGTGTAAACCACATAAGACAGTAATCGACCCAATGATATGTATTTGTAAATTAGGTCGTTTTATCGATAATAGAATTTGTGAAATGCCGACTTTAAACGACACTGTTGAAACCCATGTAACATTAACTTATTTGTCAGAAGCCTGCCCCGTTTTAAAACATGATCATATGTAGATCATGTTCTAGCATATCGAAGCAGTTTAGGGACAAAAACATAAAGATAGGTAAAGACCAGTGGTCATCTCATAACTCCTATAAACAGTACAAAATAACGGTATAATAATCGATATGAAATGTCAGACAGCGTTTGACCCAATGATAGGTTGTATTGGCCAGCTAGACCATCATAAATTTGCGAAATCTGACTTTAAACGAGACAGTGTTGTTTCTTCTGTACACTCTGTAACATCAAATATCAATATTATGAGATTGATCACTGTTCCTAACCTTCACATTGAAATAGTTTCGTGGTTAGTTAATCATTACTTACTGAAAGCGGTAAGATTCTTCTGTTAAAATTTGGATGTTTACCCCTATCATCACCATTTAGATCAATGTTTAGACCGTGAGGTGCTATTATACTTAAGGTACATTTGGTATATATGTATGACAGTCATGCAATGACGCCATATGGAAGCACATACATGTGTTTGTCATGTTACAATACAAACTGTTCCCCTGTAAACACTCAAAATGGTTTTAATAGGCTAGAAACTCTCTCCTTTTGTGTAGAACAGATTTTATAAAGACTGCCTTAAAATATTCGCGTAACGTCTATGTCCGTCAGATGGAACCTCAACGGGTGCCCATGTCAGGGATCACGAACCCTCTTGGTAAGGAAAAGATCACTTGTCTGAATTTTCGTAAAAGTAGACTCACTAAGATATGTCAGGAAAACTCTAAATTCCTTTAGAACTGATGATATTTCATTTACACGATTGCTTTAAAAGAGCTGAAATGTTATTGAAACGGCGATAAACACAATGATCACTCAATCACAATACCCTTTCAGTTCTTGCATATGCATATTGATTGACTGACAAAAATTCCTCGAGGCAATGTGTCACCTACGAATGAACTAAGTTAGAAATTGCATCCATAATAATAGCACAATTGGGTGTGAGAAGAATAATCACTACAGCATTACAAACCTCCAGAATTATCAATGGTATTGCACCACCATGTTTGCATGATTACTTAAAATCAAGGAGAACAGATAAAACTTTTGCTACACTAATATTTTATAGACTGCATTGGTATCAGACCATCACAGTAGGGTAAAAACTTGTAAATACATGTCCGTGTTTGCCCAACTCTTTATTTTCTATTCCTTGTGGGAATTATGAGATTGATCACTATTCGCTATCTTCGCCTTTCCTTTCATGTTACAAATTATTGTGGACCAACTTTTCAGGACACTCAGGAACATGTTTTTAAATTTTTAATATCCAACTGTAACGGAAAGTGCAGCAAATTCAGTTCATGTAGATACTGTTGCATTATAACCGACATACATTTATTGCATACCTAGCTTGTTGTGCTTTGTGTATTTTGAGTGTTGTAACATTTGTGTGTCTTCTTTAATTCTGGTTCTTGTTTGTGGTCCATGTTTTATTGATTTGTTAACGATTCAAAAACTGATCATACGTAGAACGAACTCTTGTGTATCAAATCAATTGAGAGATATAAATACCAATCAGGTCTACTGAGATCAATTACCTATTTTGAACTGTGATATCGGTAAAGTTTATTGAAAGCTAAACGTAATGACTGAAATGTTTGATAGTATGCACTACATCTATTTTAAATATGTCGATTTCATTTCCATATTTAATTCTGCTTAAAATCATTCTTATTTATAAATTTACTCTGATATGGACATGAAACACACGTTATATGTCGGTCTGAAAAAGCTTCCTGGGGCGCGTTTTACGACGTACGACAAACTTTACATAATGAAATGTTTCAGTTTATTGTAAATAGATAATTGATTAAATAATTGATCAATTTCATAATATCGATATTTGATGTCATTCCAAATTCAATTTTTGTTTTCAAATGTTGAAAATGAAACCTCAGAAAAGTTTTAATTAATTCATTCAAAGTAATAACTCTGTAATACAATTTAAGACTTACGGTTTTAGCGTAAGTTGTTTATACGACATTTCGACTTAAAATAATGCTTTACCTAAACTGACAAACTTCTATAACACCTACAAATGAAGATTATATTCAAAAAAGACATGTACTTACGTTAAGTGTCAATAGGCGATACGCAGTCTAATGTAAGATTTCACGACACGACCCCCCTGGCGCTAAAAGTCACGGGACTTCAGAACTGATGTGCATGCGTGGTGCAAGTGAATCTATTTTGGAGAGGTAGCTAATTTTCCCATCAATTCTACAAAACTATATACATCCCCTCAAATGAACACTTTATTATCTGGGTAGTGCTATTATACCGTTTATCCGCCATCCGTAGTCATGTGATCATAAAATATTAACATATTCGATCACTTTCGGTTTTCCGATGCCAGTGTGAACAACATCAGTATGACTTCCTATCTATTTGACATTCTCCACACATTGTACAGCTGTTATGGAAGCATTGGAGATGCACGTGCGTCTTTTTTGGAAGTGATCGGTCATACTTTGGAAAAATTACATGCAGTTGACCTTCGTCGTTTTTAAGCATGGTACCTACTTTGTGTAACCAGCTCTTCTCACAGCATTCACTTGAAAATGTTCAGATCTTGCACATTATAGTTGTTATAAAAATCATTGAAGATATACATGCGAAATTTTAAACGTGCTTCTGTGTTTTGATAAATTCTATATTTAATATGTAATTTTCCAGTATGTTTTGTATAAAAAAGGGTTACCTACATAATCTGGCTTTATTGTAAATGAATACGAAAATCCGAAGCATCTCTAGGGCTGATTTCTTAAAAGCATTACATAATTGATTCTCTACCACTCATACTTCAGTTTATTTTAATTTCATCTGGATTCGTGTATTACTATCTCTATAATAGATAAAATAACCCGGCCATTTCTGTTCTTGAACCGATTTATTGTCAAAACAAGTTCAGCATTGTATTCCATTATATTTCAAATTAAAGTATTCACCTAGTATTTCCTACACATATAAATTTACTATTGTATCCAAACCTTTCCATCGCCAACAAACTTTACAGTGCCTAAATATATACCATCTTTAAACAAAGTCGTCCTACAAGGTCTTGATTTCCTTTCAACTATAGTCCAGCTGGATAGGTCATTACTGATGATGTTCATATGAAAATGTGAAGATAACGAACAATAAACAATCCCATTATTCCTATAAAGAATACAAAAACAAGAGCAGGGCAAACACGGATCCCTGGATATACCAGAAGTGGGGTCAGGTGCCTAGGGCAGTAAGCATCCGCTGTCGACCGGTCACACCCGCCGTGAGCCCTATATCTTGATCATGTAAACTGTATTTTAAACTACCTTGCCTTTAATTCCACATTTGATATTACAACTTATATACTCCAAGTTCACTTTCACACGATAGTATTCTTTTAAATCTCACACTTTAGTTTTAATCATTTAATGATTTCCCAGTCAATTGGAAGAATTCATAGAGTTACCGTGCACTGATACTGTTTTTCAAAACTGTATAAAACTCCTTGCAGATATACATTGCTGAATCCAGTAAATGCTCTATCAAACCCAGTCTTTGTCTCGTAGAGCTATTAACTGCTTCGAAGGAGAGATGTCTGACGTACAGTACATTAACATATTCGAGAAGTGGCGTAATTCTAAAAAAAATAAATAAATAATTTTTAATACAACTGAAATCACCAAACGTTTCCTGATAACCATTATCAAAACGTTTGACTTTTCAACACTTTACACAATCATCACGATGAAAAGGTGAAGATGACGAACAAAATCAAAGAGAGAGAGAGAGAGAGAGAGAGAGAGAGAGAGAGAGAGAGAGAGAGAGCCGAAACACAGCAACACTCAATATCAGTATCGGATATGATTGTAGGTGCGAGGTCAAATAAAAATCGAAAAAAACATATAAACCGAAGAACGACACGGGAAATATACAATTATCAAATTGTCGTACACAGAACGGAAAGCTTAATAGAAACCAAGACTAACACTAAATCTTCACCACTAAAGATGAGAGAAAACATAACGTCTACAGATTGAATTTATCAAGTCTAAGATGGAGCAATGAAATTTTTGCGATGATTTGAAATTTGTTATTTCTATTCATGACAGTCAATATGCTGTTGAATTACAGTATGTTAGTTTGAGTACGTGTATGTACTTGCTCCCCGCACTTCTTTGTCTACGTATATCATTAAGGTTCAGTCGGTATCCCGCATGTAACTGACCTTTTGCTTGTAAGTAGGGTCTCTTGATGTTTATAAGTTTGAATATATGCACTTGCTTCTAGCACTGTTTTCTATCGTCCTATGTATAACAGTTAGTAACGCGCATATACCTGGATGTCTGCCTATAGTAGAATACCTTGATGTTCTGCAAACTTGTTAACACATGCGTAATATTATCCCGGTGTTTAACCGCAACAATTATAACTTCTTAATGAACTGTCGTTTTTGGGACGAATACATAATGAATAAAAACAGACTCCCTCATATCAAACTAGACGTTGTCTAATCACAATGGTCATCTAGTATATTATTTTTTTTTTTTAAACGTTGTTTAAAAAAAATGAATCAATCATACATAAAAATATTTCTGGTGATGCTCAATATCAAAACTATACCAATAAATAGGATTATCAGAGAATTATCATTTTTCTTAATTTGGTACATGATTTAAAAATTCCTAGAGTAAGACCCCCACCCCCCATCTATTCACTATAAATCAAAATGTAAAGTACGTAAATGTCATATAAATTTTACTAAGAGATCTCATTTGGAGTGACATCTGCAGAAACTGTTGCCTGAGCTATCCCATACATGTGTTTTAATAAAAATAACAGCAATTACCTACCGGTATTATTTGGATCTTGGGGAAGCCCAGTATACCTGAGTTTTGATAGCAATGACCTGTCCACAACTACTATTTTTTTAAAAGACCCCTGAACAATGCAATTTTAATATAATTGTATGTCGCCTCCTCTATTTAGATGTATTATAAATTACACAATCAGAAATCAAAATATAATTTGCACAATAATTTTTAAAACTTATTGAAATAATTTGTTATCAATTTAGAATAGCTCTATATTCATAAAAGAAATTATTCATTGAGCCAATGACTGAGAGTATGAGAGAAAGACATGGGTGTGTGTAGACTGTGTATCAGCTACCTTTGGGAATACAACCATTATACAATCACTATGACCACAGAAACTTAGCAAACGGTCCTGAGACATGTCCTATGTATAGTTTACTAGCGGAAAAAAGAAACTGTGCATTAATTAATATATGAAAAAATAATAAAAAATAACAATGAACACATTTTCTTTTTTGTAATACTGTTAAGAAATGTATTGGTTACAACATTTCATAATCCATTAACGTTAACGTCGAATAACGTTAACTTCAGAACACTCGTAAGACACTGATCTTCGAACTTGAATAAAAAAGTGCATGCTTGATAACGGCGCTTCATTGATGCCACTAAAATGTTCAGAAATGCTTGAGGGATGTTGTTCCAGATGTTGGTTAAAGTCTGGCCTAAATCAGCCATTGTCACTGGCTGATTTGGTAAACGGCGTAGACGTTGTTCCATTTCATCCCAGACTTGCTCGATCGGCAATAAATCGAGGGAAACAGCTGGCCAAGCCAAGACATCGATATTCTGTAACATATGGCCTTGTGTTGTCTTGCTGCAGAGTGATATGAGTTTGCTGTCTCTGTATGAAGGGTATCACATGGCGCTGAATAATTTCGTCTCGATAGCGTAGGCCGGTGATATTTCCATTGCCAATTTGTAGAGGGTTTCGTCCATGTGCTGTTATTCCACCCCACACCATAACGCTACCTCCACCGCATTGTCGATGATACACAACACAAGCGTCCTGGTACCGCTCCCCAACGCGACGATACACTCTACAACGGCCGTCACTGCTATCCAAATGAAATCTGGATTCATCAGTGAACAGAATATTGACCCAGTCCTTTATTCTGAATTGCAGATGTCGTCTGCACCACGGTAGTCTAGCAATACGATGACGTTGAAACAGTATTGGGTGCACCGCTGGACGTCTTGGTCTGAAGTTGTGCTCGCGCAGACAATTACGCACAGTTCTTGGACTGATTGGTCAAAGTCCAGGAATGCTACGAGCAGTCAAACTTGCTGTCTGGAAACGATTACTCAGGTGCACAAGTCTAATGTGGTTGTCCAGTCGATGTGACATCACACGAGGACGCCCGGAACGTGGTCGATCCCGAGTGCTACCAGATTGTTGAAAACGTCTCCATAATGACTGGATGGTGTTCCGATGAACTCTAAAGTATCTTGCTACGATATTTTATGCCATCCCGACGTTGGTTTTCGCTGAGTTGTGGCATGACAGAAGGGTACATTTTGTCAAAACTAAAGTGCTTTCCTTAACGAATAATGTCCAAACAAACCTTTTACACTTCTTACTCCAAACAGTATTGGCCAGTAAAACTCGTGCGTTCGAACACTTCAATAAACAACATGTGTTCCCTAACCATGAAAAAGTCCGTGCATCTGAGCCGCGTACTATCCGATATTGTTCAAAACCACCACCTTTATCGATTGTTTAGATTTTATAAATATAAACAATCGATATAGAAAAATTATACTAAATTTTATAATGCAGTTTCTTTTTTACGCTAGTATATAGCAACACCCTGATCTCTTGAACAGATAAATTCCAGGTAAATAACAATGACCATAGATTAGTTCCACTCAGATCCAATGGTCTGTGAAGAAACGGTAATGTGATTTTTTTAGTTTTCAAGCTACTAACATATAAGCTAAAGTGACAAAGGTATCGTTCGAATCCCGCTCGCGCCGGTAAGTGAGAAAGTTTCCCAGTTTACTTTCGGAAGGCCGATGGTCTCTTCCCAGGTACATCGTATCTGGGTTCTCTCTTTCACCAATAAAATAACTGAAAAGTTGTTGAGTGTGGCGGAAAACATCAATAAAAAAAGATTAAGACAGAGGTATCAACAATGATAAGGTGAAGATAACTATCAGTGATCAATCTCATCATTCCTAGAAGAAATACAAATTAGAGAGTAGGATACACTAGGACCCCTATATATACTAGAGGTGGGATCAGGTACCTAGGAGGAGTAAGCTTCCCCTGTCGACCGGTCACACCCGCTGTGAGCCCTTTATCTTGATCAGGTAAACGGAGTAATCCGTAGTAAGACCCAATGGCAGGTTGTGTCGGCAAACTATATCGTTATAACGACCATAGAATTGATGAAATGCTGGTTTTAAACGAGGCCCTTGAAATCCCAGTAACTTCAACCTGTCAGTAGCAAGCATTCTGTTTAAAAACTAAATAAGGTCTGCCTTGTAAGAATATCAACAAAAGACATATCGGCAAATAAAGGGGCACAAATCGAGACCATGAAAATTCCAACAGACTGTTCACGAAAGGGTACGAACATATTGTCAATAAGGAAGTTCATCTTTTTGTTTTCCATATCAAATAAAGAGTGCTTATGTGTAGAATCGGAGTGGTGTTTAACGAAATATTTATGACCCCTGGGTCGAGGCCTCTGCTGGTGGACTGTTAGTTCCCGAGGGTATCTACAGCCCAGTAGCTAAGTACTTCGTTACTAGCTTGAAAATACGGATGTATATTTAACTGCTGTTATAAAATTTAGAAATTCATTTCAAAATTAAGGAATATCTCCCTTATGCATAGCTCTTATTCTTAGACGAATTTGATTCCAATTTTTTGGCACTCTGTTTTTCCCTATAATAGCTCTAAAGGTTCATTGTTATTTCGGATTTCAAACATTTCGGTTGATCATCACTGAAGAGACATTATTTGTGGAAATGCGCATCCGGTGCATCAAAATTGGTACCGTATAAGTTTTACATTATGACCCCTGGCTCGAGGCCTCTGTTGGTGGACATTTATGAACGACTGATAATAAGACATGATTGTTTCCTTTTTCCATTTTTGTATAAAATACAGCTTATGACTTTTATATATCGTGCGAAATGGTCATGTAGAGTGTTGAAAAGTCATGCATTTTAATGTTGCTTATTTGGGAAAAGTTTTGTGATTTCAACTTTACTAAAAGTTAGATTTTTTTTTAGAATCCACATTTGACTTACACTTCTTCTGGCATATGTAGTAACACAATATGTGTGATGTTTCTTTTTCACAGCAGTTAATATTTTTGTGAGGAGCAAACTAATGGACGTAGTAGAACATATACTGGATCCAGCAGTGTATACATTAAATGTATGAACCAATTAACGCCGATTAATTGGACATCATATGTGAAAGTGAGTAGGTTGTTGAAGACATTCATGTTAAGATATAATTATGATGAAATTATAATATTTCTTTGAAAAAAGAAATTGATGCATTACAATTATTAAGAAAACTATTTCCATCAATTATATTTCTACATGGAGATTGTTAGACAAATCTTATGACAGATAGTTTGGCCAATTTTAAGGACCTTCGTTACAGAATATTTATTGTGGTTAATTAGAAGGATGGTAATCTGATATGAAGTAAATTATCAACATGACTTATACAGTTAAAAGCTCACACCACAGTGCGGATGACATTCATTTTGAATGAACAAAATGTTAGCAGTATTTCTTTTTTTATGCAAATGCTTTCTCTATCATACATTACAACTCGAACAGACCATAGGTAGTACCCCCTATCTAAGGCTGATATCCCCCAACTAAATAAACGCCCATATCTTATCGTTTCACCGCTAGCTCGTATTTTCTCACCTAAAGCTGACATCGTCTCCATTTGGGTAAAATAGTCTTATTTGGACATTAAAAGTAACCAATCAATGTGGGTGTAAGAAAGGATTTTTCAAATATCGAGTAAAAGATCGATCATCAAAATGATCAATGATGTATGAAGACTTAAATTGTTCATCCCACTATACCCTGAATAAACCCAAGGCTATGGTTGGGTGATAATGTGGAGACAAGTTCACGATGACCACTCCGGGTAGAAAGTAGAAAAAAGGTTTTATAGAGGGGCTGAGGTAAATCAAGATAGGGAACTGACTGGGTTGTGTAGGAGAGAATGGGAATATTGACCCATTGGAATAGAGTAGAGAGAAAATATTGAGTCGTCGGGGTAGGGTAGAAAGGTGATATTGACTTGTCTAATGAGTAGGGGAGATAATGAGCTGAAAGGGGTAGCATACAGAAGTTAGAATAAAGGAGGGATTCACTACGCGTGGTAGAGTAGTGGTGGGGATTAATTGTAGGGTAGAGTATTGACGGGGATTAATTGTAGGGGTAGAGTAGTGGGGGGATTAATCGGATGATAGGGTAGTGCTGGGGAGTAATTGGAGGGTAGATTAGTTGCAGATATTAATTGGAGGGTAGAGTTGTGAAGGGGATCGATTGGAGAGTAGTGTAGTGTTGAGGATTGATTGGAGGATAGAGTGGTGGTGGGGGTTGATTGGGGGGTAGAGTAACGGTAGGGATTGATTGAAGGGTGGAGTAGTAGTGAGGATTAATTGGAGGTAAGGGTAATGTTGGGGATTAATTGAAGGGTAGATTAGTGACAGGGGTTGCTTGGAAGGTAGTATAGTGGTGGGGATTGATTGGAGGATATTAATTGGAGGGTAGGGTATTGATGGGCATTAATTGGAGGGTAGAGTAGTGGTGAGGGTTAAATATATAGTAGAGTAATCATGTGGATTAATTGGAGGGTAGAGTAGTGGTGGGAATTGATTGAAGGGTAGAGTAGTTGCAGAGATTAATTGGAGGGTAGAGTAGTGGTGGAGATTGATTGGATGGTAGAGTAGTGGTGGGGATTGATTGGATGGTAGAGTAGTGGTGGAGATTGGTTGGAGGGTAGGGTAATGGTGGGGATTAGTTGGAGGGTAGAGTAATCGCGGGGATTGGTTGGAGGGTAGGGTAATGGTGGGGATTAATTGGAGGGTAGAGTAGTAGTGGGAATGAATTGGAGGATATAGTAGTTGCTGAGAATAATTTAATGGAGGGTAGAGTAATGGTGGGGAATGGTTGGAGGGTAGAGTAATGATGAGGATTGATTGGATGGTAGGAGAATGGTGGGGATTAATTGGAGGGTAGAGTAGTGGTTGGGATTTATTGGAGGTTAAAGTAGTGCTGGGGATTGATTAAAGAATAAAGTAGTGGTGGTAATTGATTGGAGTTTGGAGTAGTGGCGTAGATAAATTTGAGGGTAGAGTAGTTGCGGAGTTTAATTGGAGGGTGGACTAGCGGTGGGGATTGATTGGAGGTTAGAGTAGTGGTGAGGATTGATTGGAGGGTAAAGTAGTGGTCGGGATTGATTGGAGGGTAAAGTGTAGTAGTGAGGATTGATTTGAGTATAGAGTAGTGGGTTGGTAGAGTAATTGCGGAGATTAATTGAAGGGTGAAGTAGTGGTTGGGATTAATTGAAGGGTAAAGTAGTGGTTGGGATTAATTGGACGGTAGAGTAGTGGTGGGATTGATTGGAGGGTAGAGTAGTGGTGGGGATTGATTGGAGGATAGACTAATGGTGGAGATTGATTGGAGGATAGAGTAGTGGTGGAGATTAATTGGAGGGTAAAGTAGTGGTGGATATTAATTGGAGGGTAGAGTAGTGGTGGATATTAATTGGAGGGTAGAGTAGCGGTGGGGATTGATTTGATGGTAAAGTAATGGTGGGGATTGATTGGATGGTAGATTAGTGGTGGGGATTGATTGGGGGTAGCGTAGTGATGGGGATTGATTGAAGGGTAATTGAAGGGTAATTGGAGGGGTAGATGAAAGGAGGTTTGTTGGGGCCATATAGTGTTCTCTTCAGATTCAAATTGTATGATACACATTAAAACAGGAAGATAGTAAATCAGCGAAATCATAATTCTGTTCACTAATACTTAGATAATGCTCTATTTTGTGAAAAATGATAACTATTATGTATTACATATGTTATTCTTTTTAGCGAAATATTGTGATTTTTTGTGTGAATGATATTGATATATACCGGTATTTTCACCGAAATATTTTCATGGCCGACGTTGTTTACTTGGGAAAGGCACTTTATACGAATTTCCTCACTCCACCTAAGTGTAAAAAGGGTACCTGGCTATAGACAGTAAAATATATTGTTAGAATGTTAGTTCTCTAGCGCGTGTAAATTCGGTGGATCCCAGAGATCATGAACTGTACATTTGTGGCGGATCCCAGACATCGTTAACTGTACATTTGTGGTAGAGAGCTCCCTACATTTAGTTATCCCTGAAACTGCACGTTTCTAGAGAGGAAAATTTTTGGCGGGTCTCCTGCTCCATGGGGCGCACGCATCCTGAAATGTACAATGTATGACACCCTTTCCCCTGTCCCAAATATTTGAAAGGAATTGGAATCATATTATCAAGAAGAAGTTAAACCTGATCAACGACGAACAGCAGTAGACAAGACTAGAGTGGCCCAGATGACTTAAAACGTTTTTTTTTAAATCTTTATATTTACAGGAGCTATTATAGGATTAAAAATTGTTTTTGAAGAATTTATCGATGTGTAAATTCCGGACATTGTACTCACAAACTGAATAAATGTTTGATTCTTATAATTCCAATCCATTCGCTTTATTTACAATTGCAAAACTTTGAATAGTTTCCCCGCACTATGTTATTTGTTTTCAGGCGTGTATGAATACATCGTGTTTTCGGATTTATTGATGTATAAACTCTTGTTCAGTTTTATTTTTCTCCAATGAAAACAATTGTAATAACTAACATTGGAATTATAGTGTTTTAAATTGCAATTCTCGGCAAAATCACTTACAAGTCGCGTTTATCGTATGGCTATTAAGTAAAATACAAGTATGTTGTTGTTATAAACAAATCAATGCAATTAGAACTTTGATATCACTTTTGGTTGTTTTAAAGATATACCTTATTAACAAATAAGAACTAAAGGAAAGGTGAAGATAACAAACAGTGATCAATCACATAACTTCTATAAGCAATATAAAACAGAGAGTTGGGTAAACACGAACCCCTGGACACACAGAGGTGCCTAGGAGGAGTAAGCATCCCCTGTCGATCGGTCACACACCCCATGCGTCCTATATCTTGATCAGTTAAACGGAGTTATGAAAGGTGAAGACAACGAACATTTTTGTTTGTGTACTTTTATTCATATTGTGCATGTGTTGACCAAAAAATGCGCTCTTAAAAGATTTTCGTTTTTACATCAGACATTGTTAATATGTTCTGCGGTCTCTTGTGGTTGTACCTTGGACCTTACATGATGTCATGGCTGGATAACCTTTTGTGTCCTTTTGTCTGCCTTGCCCTGGATTGCAGTAAGGGGCCTCTTAGGTCTACAGATATACGAACGAGGATGCTTTCTTGTTGAGGAGGTTGTTGTTTCCGGTATTTTTGGTGCTGCTACTAAAAAGAAGGAATTTTGTTGAGTCTCATATATTTATCGGGCTGCTATCATTCTAATGTTTTACAGTCAAATCCCTTTAACCTGTTAGCTATCTGTTTCATATGCCGTCTTGTCTAATCCGACATCCTCTCTCCCAGAGCATCTTGGATAGACAGGTTTCGCTATAAAACTGAGCATAAAAACTCTCCCGTCAACCACCTCTTATTTAGCGGGTTACAAATCACACAATTCTCCGTTTGCATCACATGTGCTTTTTAACTTTTCGATATGATTTCATTTCCTTTAATCATAGCCCCCCCCCCCTTCAAAGAAGAGTGGAGTATTGCTTTGCATCTGTCGGTCGGTAGACCACATGTTGTCCGTTCAATATCTTGAGAACCATTCACTTGATCGTAATATTTCGTATGTGGGAAGTCACACGGTCAAAGGTTAAACTGGACATAGGAATATTCTGACCACTCAATGTCTAGAGAACCTGTTGCTTGACAGACATCAACCTTAGCACACTGGTACGTCTTCAGGAGAAGATGACCCCTATTGATTTTGAGGTCACATGGTCAAGGGTTAAACTGGACATAATAATATTTTGTCTCCTATATTTTAAGAATTATTTGCTTAATTGACACCAAACTTGGTACACTCGTACAGGATAAGGAGTAGATGGCCCCCATTGATTTTAGGTCACTTGGTCAATCCACTCCTTATATAGGAAGAATATTGTCTGTTCAATATTTTGAATTGGTGATACTACTATTAATTAAATGATGCATGTGTATAACCCTTTTCAATTTTGCACCATGGGGGCATATATATATATATATATATATATATATATATATATATATATATATATATATATAAATATATTATAAACATCTCTTGCTATCTTTACATTCTCATGGGGGACCGTTGATCAATCTCACAACTCTGAGAAGCAATACAAAATAGAAAGTTGGACAAACACGGAACCCTGGACACACCAGAGGCTGGATCAGGTGCCTAGGAGGAGTAAGCATCCCCTGTCGATCGGTCACACCTGCCGTGAGCCCTTTGTCTTGATTGTGTCTAACATATTGAGGGTCTTTGACACTTTGACACAAAATTTCTACAAATCCTAGTTTCTGTACCTTTGATGGGGCTGTCGTTATGCAAAAAAGTGAAAATTTACTTTACACTAAACGGGGTTTATACCCAATAGTCACCTGTGTATGTCTAACCTTCCGGTCTTCTAAGCAAATACATGGAATCAATATGTGAACACGGTAAGCAATTGATAACGTATTGGAAATAGAATATGCGAAAATTTAATTCATTACTGTTGTTGTGATAAAGAAAACCCTAATGTTACGTATGACAGGCAAGTAACCTATTTATTTTATTATTACATGTAATGATAGATTGGCATCACATATTCCAATGACAGATGTTCTCACAAAAATACCCGAAAACAAAGTTCGAAAGAAATCTAACTAAACCGGAAAATATGAACTTGCAGCAAGGTGAAAGTCGTTGCAGTTGTTTATCAGAGACCCCCAACTTGGAAAGGATTTTAGTAACCTACTTATGTCTGCAGATACACAAGATGTATCGAGGTGTCGGTACCGGGTATGTGTATCCTGGGTTTGTAATATAGAATTTTGAAAATCTTACCTATGACAGGTATCAGTTTCGCAACAAACCCTACCCCGATCATTTGCACATAATCACTATGAAACTTTATAGTCATGGATGGACCAGAGGAGGTGAAACTCATAACAGGGGGTGCGCTGCAGACTTTGTAAAGAGATGTGGAGGCAGTGGAAGGCCCTGTTACACACCAAAAAAAAAGTCAAAATTTAAAGTCACAATCTGTAATCGCAGCTACATGATTATCATGGAGTAAACCCTCCCCCCCCCCCCCCCACATCAATGTAACATTTATCATGTGATTCCACCTTGGGTGTTCCCGGGGGGCATTTCTTTGTACTATACTCAATTTTAAATTTTTCATATATATTACAAATGATCAATCTCATAAATCCTATAGAAATATAAAATTAAGAATTCAAAATGTGTACCATTACTGAGGAATTCGTGAATGACATAATTGTGCGGAATATGATATTGTTTATAAAAGTAGGAGAGTGGTAGAGAATGAGCCAAATGTAAATTGAAAACATAGATTACATATGGTGTTGCAACCGAACCTGTGATGCACTATATGAATAAACATGAAATCAATTTACCGTCAAATAATTCTACTTTATGCGGACAGACTAGACGGGGTGGAAGATACGGCTCCATGTCTAAGTACTCAATCTGGAATTTAACTTTGCCATTGGGGTAGGTAAAGGTGTAAGAACATATATCCTGACTAAAACAAAAAATGAAAATTCGATAAAAATACACAGGCAGATACATGTATACAAAACGTGAGCGTCACGTGAAGATGCACATGACACGTGAGCGACCCATGAATCACTGCTCAAATGAATACTTCACATAAATTTCACCTGAATCGCTCTTCATGTGAAATTCACATTCAAAATTTTACATGAACAGGAATTCAGCTTTTTCACAGAAAATTGACATTTACAAATTATTTATATGAAAGCGGGAATTTTTCTTAATCGGAGCTCCGTGTCAGAACTCATGACGTGGAACTGAACTTCATTCATATTTATATTCATTGCGTATTTGCCATTTAAATACCTGAAGAAGTCCCCAATACTAGAGACACGCCTAATACATTTCATGTGTCAATACATTATATATGAAGTCTAAAGATAATTTTTTATATTGTGAAAATTAAATTGTCTTCGTTTTTCAGAATATCAAATACAATGCATACGAATTGATCATGTATTTATTTTACTATCATTAGTTTATCAATTGGTTTTTTTTATGAAAGGAAGATAACGAACAGTGATCAATCTCATAACTCCTAGAAGCAATACAAAATAGATAGTTGGGCAAACACGGACCCACCAGAGGTGGGATCAGGTGCCCAGGAGGAGTACGCATCCCCTCTTGACCGGTCACACCCGTCGTGAGCCCCATATCCTGATCAGGTAAACGGAGTTATCCGCAGTCAAAATCAGTGTGCCAAGAACGGTTTAACAATCGGTATGAAACACGTCAGACAGCATTTGACCCAATGCGAGGTCGTATTGACGAACTAGATCGTTATAACGACCATAGAATTTGCGAAATGCTGACTTCAATCGAGACTGTTGAAATCCCTGTACCATCAACTTGTTTGTCAGTAGCTTACCTCGATTTAAAAACTGACTATACCCAGAACAAGCTCTTGCATATCGAATTAGTTGAGATATATAAACACCATATGCAGGTGATAATGGAATATAGCTACATAAATGTGGGAAGTTGACGATGGAGAAGCTGAAATCATCCCGTTTATCATACAGTTGAGTTGTCAGTTTGCCGTTAATGTCTACTTTCAATAAAATATCTAAGTATGAAGCAGAAGTGGACGACTCTGTGGTGTCCTTTATTTCAAGCTCACAGGGATATATCAAATCGGCATATGAATGAAAGCTATCATTGTTAATAGACAAAACGTTATCGATCTATCTAAAAGTCGAATTGAAGGTCACAGCGAGAGATTTTTTTCTTTTCTGAAGTGAATAAAATTACTCTGAAAGGTATATTTCTATCGTGTACAAATTCTAATTTGATAAAGATTTTTTGCAGAAACCTGACATCACATGAGGATCGATCTTCCTTGAAAATAAGAACTCATTGTGCAAATGCTTCTCATGCGGAACATTTCAATTATTCCTTGCATGACTGTACAGTACTAAGAGTTGAAAGCTTTTATACAACCGGGCTTCTCAAACCACCTTACCTAGATGTGATGTTTTCTCATTCAATCTCTTATCTTTTTCGAAAGAAGCTCATAGTTAGAATGTTTTTATTTCAAAACTGCAAGTATCACTCTTGAATTTATATATCTATGCAAGTTTCTTCACTAGTGGAATCTGTTACAACTTCATATATTTTTTCACCAACGAACCAGGTTACATTTAGGTTAGTTATCTTTCACTGAAATTGTAAAAAAAAAATAGCAAACAGTACTGATTAATGAAAGGTGAGGATAACGATTGATTGATTAATTTTATCTTGCTTAACGTATCAGTCGAGAAATTTTGATTCATTCTCACTTAGCTAAAATTCTGAAATTACTATTCCCACTTAGCTAAAACTGTGATTTTCACACCTGAGTGGTCCCTGGGTATAGTCTGTTTTACATAACTACCTGTAATTACCAGTCAAGCCTATGAAAGGAAATCATATACATGCATATATATATTATATGTATACCTTTATTGTTTAAGACATACATCTTATCAATATGAAATAAAGATTTATAATGTTTTAATATATTAATGACATTGTTTAGAGGTGTACAAATATATAAGTATATTTTCATGGACCAGATAGTGTAATTGATTGATGATTTTACATACCCTTTGAATTAAGGACAGAAAGTCATAGGAAAAAAAGTCACAGAAAAAAGTCACGGACAAAATGACCATCGACAAAAAGTCAGAATAAGATATTTTATGAAAGTAGGACAAAATGTCACAGGACAAAAAGTCACAGTTTTATAAGAACATAAGACAAAAAGTCACAGTTAGAAATGTTATGAAAGTAGGGCAAAATGTCACAGGACAAAAAGTCACAGTTTATAAGAAAATATTGATTTTGATATATATCTGAAAACACATCTGTTTTTTGTAAAGTTTAAGAAACTATATATGCATTTGGGTACCATGTACCTGTAATTGTTAGCTTAAAAGTATGTATGGAGTTTCATTTGCTAAGCCAATCATCATTCCTAAAATGGAACTCATGCAGAGTAATCTGTGGATATTACATAAATGGTGAAGTCAAAGAACAAGAAAAACATCATTTTATTCATGCACAAAATACAAAGATTGGTATGAATATAAGCATTCTATATTTTATAACAAAATGAGTTTGTCTTTCTTAAGCAAAAATCATCATTGTGACTTTTTGTCCTGTGACTTTCCGTCCGTATACCGCCTATATATGTATATGTTTAGTGTAAACTGTACTTTATTTCAAAGAGACAAGAGCATGGTTAAATATACAACATTGAAATTTCTTATATTGGAAAACAAGTGCATATGCACTTATATTAATTCCTCTCTCATTTTTTTAACTTACAAATAGCGATCACGTTTTCACAGAAAAAAAGAAATGAACAACAGTAAAAAAAAAAGTGATACAACTGGAATGTGGAATAATTAATAATCGTAATTGCAATCAAAATGATCTGGATCACACATGTTACAAAATGTAGACACTATGAATATGTGCATGTAAACAAAGGGAAGGTTTTACTCAAAATAAGACATATGAGTAAGTGTCAAATTTACAAAATGGATAAGATATATGTAGGCAAGAGATAAAATATTCATTATGTATGTTTACACAGTTAATACTGTAAAGAAAAATTATCTATGACATGCTTGTAAACAATACACTTTGAAGACGAATTAAAGTGTTCAACTAAATCTTTAACATAGTTATATAACTCAATTTTTTTCATATCAAATGTAGTATTTTCTTGTTCACACCAAATATTTACCCTAAACCAATCTCAAACTATTTTTCTTTCACACAGTAAGCCCAGTATTTGTTTCAATTTTTCATTCTATCACATTTGTAATATGATTTATCATAGCAATTTCTAATAATATGATTTTCACTATGTAACACTTTAAACAAAAATTTTAACATCCTAAACTATCGAATAATTCAAGAACACTAGAAGTTTTAGTCCATGAATAGTTTATTACTTCTGTCATCATGAATTTTGAAAGTGACTCTCTCTCTCTCTCTCTCTCTCTCTCTCTCTCTCTCTCTCTCTCTCTCTCTCTCTCTCCTGGTTTATGAGATTTTTTTAGCTTATTTATTTAGGAATAGGCACATATAGCACATATACAATATAAATACCAGACAATATCACAGAGGAACACATAGTTAAAACAAAAGTTGTTGTTAAATACATAACATAAAAAGGTAAACTTTAACAGCTACTTGACTTTAAGAGCACGGTGAATAAATTAATGTATATGCCTATGCCGAGGATAACCCAAGAAAGCCATATGGCTTATTTCCAATGGGTCCTTCTGATCTTATTATGTGAAATCCAAGTGATGGACTATGCAGATGTCGCATCTCATCTCATTCATTTAGACTGATGTTTTCCTTTTTATGTACTTGCATTTCTTTATGTGTTTCATTGTTAAACTGATATGTTCCTTAAATCTAAATGTGTTTAATGTATAAAAATTTAGAATTAATCTCAAATCTTTCTTTCTTTTGAAATAGAATTTTACTGCCCAATTTCAATATCAAACAAAACTACCTGCGATGTGTTATAAAACAGACTATAGGTTACCTGTAATTATTTTCCTTTGTTCTTTGACACCCTTACCTGTGCACCATTCCCATCTAGCTAAAACCAGTCACCCGTACAGATTTCAAAATTTTAGCTAAGTGGGAAGACACCGAAATTTTCACTCATACGGAGATGTCACCAATACCGGTGAATGGTTTCAAATTTAGGCTTACGTCCATTGAGCAGTGAGGGTTCTTTAGCGTGCCACGCCTACTGTGACACGGGTAATCCATTTTTAAGGTCATTTCCGAGGACTCGTGACATTCACACCTGATACCGAGTGTTTGGCGATGGAACTGTCACTAACCGTTTTAATGACATCGGTCTGTCGCGGCCAGGATTCAAACCCAAGCCTTCCGCATACGGGGTGAACACTCTAACTTCTCGGCCACCGTGGTATGAGAATAACGAACGGTGATCAATCTCATAACTCCCATCCAACCCCCCGGGGACATGATTTAAACAAACTTAATTTGCACTATGTTAAGAAGCTTTCAGATAAGTATTAGGTTTTCTGGTTCAGTGGTTCTTGAGAAGATTTTTAAAGAATTTTCCTATATATATGTATGTAAAACTTTGATCCCCCTTCTGGCCTCATCTTACCCCCCAGGGGTCATGATGTGAACAAAATTGAATAAGCATTATGTCAGGAAACTTGCATGTAAATATCAGCTTTTCTGGCTCGGTGGTTTTTACGAAGAATATTTTTAAAGATTTTTCATATATATTTAAAGGTAAAACTTTGATACCCTATTGTGGCCCCATCCAACCACTGGGGCCATGATTTTAACAAACTAGAATCTGCATTATGTCAGGAAGCGTTAATATAAATCTTAGCTTTTCTGGTTAAGTAATTCTTATGAAGAAGATTTTTAAAGATTTTTCCTATATAATTGTATGTGAAACGTTGATCCCCTATTGTGGCCCTATGCAACCCCCGGGGACCATGCTTTGAACGAAATTGAACCCGCATTATGTCATGAAGCTTTCATGTACATCTCAGCTTTTCTGTCTCATTGGATCTTACGAAGCTTTCAGCTCAGGTGAAAAGAAGGTGGTAAACAGTATGTAGCAGACAAAGATAATTTAATAAACAAATTTACACAAAATTTATTATTACAAAATGTATTTCGTTATTTGCGCTTTTGAACAGTTGAAAATTGAAATACGTGACAGCTATGTTATATTTCTATCAAATATAATCGACACAGTAAATGGCATTAGTTCATACCATATCTACTCACCCTTCAGCAGGAGTCGGAAATTGCGGTGATGTCACTGTCGTTTCCGTAGTAAGAGTGAGCTGAACGTGCGAGTTGGGTAATACACAGGGTGCTGAGAAATAGAAGAATTGAATGTATGTGCGCAGGTATATAATGCTCTACAATACACCTTTCTTAAAAATGCGTTTCCCTCAATTCGCATACTGTTTAAATAATTTAAGGGGGAAATGTTAATGCTAGAAGATAGGTGATTGGGATCTGGGGCTCACGGTGGTTGTGAGCGGTCAACAGGGGATGCTAATTCCTAGGCACCTGATCCTACCTCTGGTATATGAAGAGGCCCGTGTTTGTCCAACTCTCTATCCCGTATTCCTTGTTGGAGGTATGCTATTGATCATTGTTCTTTGCCTTCACCTCCTATCTAGTGATCAATCATCTAAAAATTTACTTTGTTAAACACCACTCGGAATCCACGCAAAAGTACTCTGAATTCGAAATACAAATATGCCGCAGTTTCTCATTGACGATATCTTTGCAGCGTTTGAAAATCATGTCTTCCAACTTCCTGTTAAAATTCATATGGTCACGAATTGTGCTGCTTTGTTAGGCCTAAAAAATTAGTTACTTGGTTCTCAGGCCCGCCCGCATCTCTTTTAACAATGCGCATTATCCATAAAATTTCTCTCATGCGCTCGTGAGGTGCTAAAAAAAACCCTGGAAACTCCGACCGCATTTTAGAGACTCCCGTCAGTAGAATTTTTTGACAAACGTCTGGATGATACATACTTGTGCAATCAAATCGTGCCATGCATAATACTGTTTGGTTTGAGTAATGGCGGTCCCCATATCTAACCCGTGTTGTCGCCTTTGCCACGACATTTTGTCTTTAAAAAAAACAAAAAACCGGACGATTTTAGAAGAAGGTTTTGGGGTTTACGATCAACTTCAAGAGATAATCGATAATGTACCTCAACCAAATGACGATAAAGGACGGTATGCGCAGGAATAAACTAAAAAAAAAACAAGTCGGGAAAATTGAGTATAATATCAAAACGAAAGTAAAAACGCTGAAATCTGAATGACATGTTTCGATACGTGATTTATGCCTTAAACACAAAGATGACATAGGCTTACAGCAATTATGCACACTTAAATAAAAACCAATGTGGTTGTTTTCATCTCTTAACTCTATTTTGTAAACATACACATGTGACATAAATTATAACGCATTATCTGATTCATTGGGTTTTGACACAATCTGAACAAACTGGTATATATCGTATATGTTCCCTCCAATATGCTTTTACTGTGCAGATGACACAGTTGAGCAAATTGAAGTGGCTTATCACACTAGTGAAAGCTGAAGGACTAATCACCACTTGCCACACAAAAAGAATGAATGTAGAAAATGCAAGAGAAAAAAAGAAGAGAAGGAAATAATGTTCTTAATTTCTTTCAATGTGTATTGAGCAGTGGATTAAAAAAATGCGAGTTTTGTAGTAAAATTAAAAAAAATAATATCTCGTCTGTTTTTATGAGGTACAAAGGGGGGGGGGGCTCCCTCCCACAATTATTTTTGACAAAACTGGTTGATTTCAGCTTCACAATCCTCAACTTTCCATATATCTGTAACAACATTCCAGTATCATTTGCACATCGTGTTTATATGTCTGAAAACTGAAACTATTTTTATTATCCCCTCGTGAAACTAGTTCCGAAGGGGATATATCATCGCTAATGTGCGTGTGTGTATCCGCCACAGCTTGTGTGCAAAATGTAAATAAAACCCTTGCACTA
This sequence comes from Ostrea edulis, assembly GCF_947568905.1. Classification (NCBI taxonomy): domain Eukaryota; kingdom Metazoa; phylum Mollusca; class Bivalvia; order Ostreida; family Ostreidae; genus Ostrea; species Ostrea edulis. Next base: position 35,807,228 of record NC_079171.1, read on the forward strand.
AGGAGTATCAAACTTTGCATACTTCTGTGGTATTGTAAGAGGACGAACCCTATTTATTTTCAAGTAAAATTGTGAAGTATTGTTTTAGGATACCGTGTAATTACACCATTAAAAACTGAATTTTTATGTACGAGTTAATAATACAGACTTCCAGATAAAGTGAAAGTAAAATTAGAATAGGAAGAGGATGGCCCTGATGAGGGTTGAACGTATCAATTTATTATGAATTCCAGAATATTGATAGTATACACGAATTCAGGTAATCTTGTCTTTGTATGCGATCATATCATTGAAAGTTAGCGTGCACAAATCGTGGGACGTTATGTATGATTTAAGTGTTTGAAACGGTTGAGAGTTACGTCCCTTTGTTCAAACTGTGAATAAAAGAAATCGGTGTAAATATTTATAATTAACGGATTACTTGATAAAATGATAGTACAACAAAGACTGTTATAGTTATAAAAACGAAATGAAAATGTTGTTTGCGTTAATATAAGCACGAGTATGCTAAATTTCTAACTGCTTGACTTTTAAATACTGTTAACAAGTGTTATGATTTAGATGTATAAAAAGCAGTACGGTCAATACATTTAGGTAGATATCATGAAGTATAAGGCATCGTATGATATGACAAATAAAGAACTGGTAAACATGAGAGAAAGTGCTGAGTTGTCTGCTTACAATTGAGTTTTTTTAAACAATAAAGACAAGCAGTCAGCAACCAAGGGTACACTTGACAAGTGAATACCCCTAAGTGATCAAGCATCCACCTAGCCAGTTGGTAAATTGATAGGACAAGTGCCTAAAGCATTTATTTTGTAAACATCAATGGTGTTTCTATAATTTATCACACCAGGCAAGTTTCTGGCATATCTGTACATTTTGCATTCATTATTGTTTATCAATGAAATTCTTATACTGTATCAATTTTGATGCACTATATGTGCATTTTGACAAATAATGTCTCTTCAGTGAAGCTCAACTGAAATGTTTGAAATTCGAAATAACGATAAACTTGCTAGAGCTATTTTAGAGGATAAAAGTGCCAAAAGTCAAAAGCAAAAAATCGATGTAAGACTCTGACAAACCGAGTACGATCCCAACCACGAATGCAAGTTATGCCCCCAACCGGATGTTTCGCACCTGTCTGGTGGTCAGTTGGTATACCTAGTTTTGTCCACTTAATATATTTTGGAACATTTCCTTGATACACAAACATACCTCTTCCGCTGAAAGAGAGAGAGAGAGACAGGGGAGGAGGTGATGAGAGCAGAAAGAAGCAGGGATGGGATAGAGGACATGGTATCAATTGAAAGTAGTTTTTACATGATAAATATTTCATATTTACTCTCATCAAAGCTATATATATATATATATATATATATATATATATATATATATACTCTCATCAAAGCTATATATATATATATATATATATATATATATATATATATATATATATATATATATTTATATATATATTTGTAAAACGTATACGGTACCAATTTTGATGCACCAGATGCGCATTTCGACAAATAATGTCTCTTCAGTGATGCTCAATCGAAATGTTTGAAATCCAAAATAATTATGAAGTTTTGGAACTAAATATAGCCAAAAACAGAGTGCCAAAAAAGTGGAGCCAAATTCGTCCAAGGATAAGAGCTATGCATGAGGGAGATAATCCTTAATTATATATATATAAAGCATGAAGTAATCCATCTTCATTTTCTGCAAAGAATTTGATCTGATCCCCCATTTATGCCTAAGTAATGCATATGTTCATAACATTTCCCATCCCTAGGGGATGCTCCGCTTAGCTGTGATCCTGTTTGATTTGACGCCTAGTTTTACACAAAGTATTCAATGGCGTTGTACATTTAAAATATGAACAGTTTTAAAAGAATAAACAATACACTATATACATACAAACACATCAAAACTGTCAGGGGCCTTCGTGACCGAGTGGCTAGAGCATACCGCTCTCAAAATCACACGGGTTTATATTCCACTCGCGCCTGTAAGTGAAAGTTTCCCAGTTTACTTTCGGTAGGTCGGTGGTCTCTTCCCAGGTACATTGTATCTGGGTTCTCTCTTCCACCAATAAAAACTGGGCGCCATCAGATAACTGAAAATTTGTTGAAAGAGCAAACAAACAATCAATCAATCATTAAAACTGTCTAAGCAAATGTCTCTTCAGTCTGGCTTTAAAAATATGTAGAGAGTTGGACTGTCTTATTTCTGCCGGTAAACTGTTTCAGTCTCGGACCAATGGTTCCCAAACTTCTGTCACTGGAAGTTTTACGCCTATTAAAAGGAACAATATAGCAACTCTCAGAAGATTGAGCGGAACGTAACTTTTGATTTGGTACATGTTTTGATAAAAGTTCTGTTAAATACAATGGCGCTTCGCCCACGTGACAATAATACATGAAAATCAATAATTTAAATGATAGCCAAGAATTGATAGGTAACCAATGTAGATCAACGAGTGTATCCCTACAGCTGTCAAATTTCTGACGATTTAATACAAGTTTCGCACCCATGTTTTGGATTCTTTGCATTTTACATATTTCAGGATGTGCTATGCCGTATTAAATCACATTGCAACAGTCCAAATAAAAAATTACTAAAGATAAAACCAAAATGTCTGCAGGTTCCTTTGTCAGATTTTTGCGAATACTTTTAATCCTAAGATAATTAATCATACCTGTTCGGCATTTTCTTCTTATAGTTCCTTAAAATTGAGAATTCATCCAAATATGCACCTAAGTATCTTATACAACGTTCTGATTAAATTTCATCACCATTGATATTAATAACTTTTGTACAACATTTATCCCGTTGTTTACTGTTCTCAAATAAAATGAATTCGGTCTTTCATGTGTTCATTTTCAGTTTATTTGCATTCGTCCAATCGTTAATGATTTCAACACATTTTTCAAGTTCTCGGATGGTTTCGGTTTCGTTGTGAATGAAGGTAGGACTAAACCATTTATCTGCAGTATGATCATCCTCGAGACTGAAATTGTCGGAGAAATAACGCCAAACAATGTACCCGCATACGTAAGGTACAACCACGGACCTAAACAGCTCCCCTGTGGAACACCATACTGTAACTGACGCGGTGATGATGACATATAATTAATACACACTCGGCCATTACGTGGCCGTATGAATCGACCCAAGGCGTGTACGACCGATCGACGGGGGATGTTTACTCTTCCAAGGCACCTGATCCCACCTTTGATATATCCAGGAGTCCGTGTTTTCCCAACTTTCTATTCAGTATTCCTTGTAGGAATTATGAGATTGATCACTGTTCGTTATCTTCAGTTGTACTAGTAACGTCACACTATATAACGGATAGTAGGAAACCAATACATAACGGATAATAATATTCTAATATTGGACAGACAGTTATGGTGTAATATATAACGAACTCCAACCTCTCATGATATATGAAAGATAGTAATCTTACATGTATAAACAGGTCCCGTTAGCTCAATATTGGAGCGTTAATTTCATGACCGGGAGGTCAAGAGTTCGAGCCTCGTCCGTGCCATGGTTGCGTGGAACCTAAGTCGAAAACAAATGTAGTGATTGCTCCTTCGTGAAATGCTCGACATTTAGAAATGAGAATCACGGGTCTTTTGGATATCACCTTTATAAAAAGAAGTATCGTGTCGCGATAGGCGTTTGTATGTTAAAGCTGACATGAATTAATAAATACGCACATATTTCTCATTTTATCCGCCATATTTCTTTCAGGTAGCCTACTTTACTCTACCCGTATATACTCTAAATTTGATTGTCACACCTGAGTGATTTTCTGGCTGGACTCGACCAGTGCACATCTCCGATAGTAATGTATAGGGAATGAGAAATAAATAAAATCGCGTTTTGAAACATCATGCAATGCTCAAAATAACAAAAGATATATTGTATGTTAGTGAAATATTCCCAAAGTTTAGATAATTTAAACCAAAACGCGACAAAAAGCTTGCATGCAAGTATTTGCAGTTTATTATGAAATAAATGCGGAGAAATCATTTGCCGATTACATACTGATAGAATAGAATAATCAAAGAGCGTAATACATGCGTATGTGCATAATATGTTATGCACATAGCATACTCGCCAAACGAAAGAAACCACATCAAATACGGAAATATATTCAACAGGTACCGGAGATGTGCACTTACCGAAAATGTTAGATTCTCTTTATTCTAATAAATCCACGAAACAAAATGATAAATTCCGTTTGTATCTCGACAGAACTCTACAACACGTTGTCATTCCATTACTTCGACACACTTCGTCCATCCTAATCAGGATGTCTTCAATCAGGGGATATATCAGAGTCCAATATTTTTCCTGTATTGAATGCTTTACTCATGGTCAGGAGTTTTTGCAGTTTACAGAAATCTGATCATGCACGTACAATCATATGCACTGGGTATCTGGTTGGATATATTGCGTGCACAATTAAAACTTTGACGATGATCACATACAGACGTAGATACGTGTATACAAGTATGAAATACCTCTGGGTGAAAATAAGGGTATTATATCAGCAATCCAAATTAAACATTAGACTACGCAAATATAATACATAAGGAATACAGTATCTAAACGAAAATATAGTACAACTTTCAAGATTCATTGTGTCATTGGAAATCATATTAATGTAAGTATTTACGGTCACTTTGCATGTACATAGTCATTGATTGAACAGATGAGAGATAGAGAGAGAGAGAGAGAGAGAGAGAGAGAGAGAGAGAGAGAGAGAGAGAGACTGTCATATGAACAATATCAGAAGGGAAGAAAATTTATCACTGATATAAGTGTAAACGTACAAGCATTAAAAGATATCAGCCATTTTAAAAGTGATTGACAATATATTGGAAACCAACAGGAGTTGAATCGGTGCATGTATATGTAATTGAATTCATAGTTAGACATTTTTAAAACAAATCATATTAGTTTGAACTTTACATGCAGAAAATGCGGACTTGGTATGGTAGAAGTCTTCTAGATACGTCCCCAAATATTTAGAGACATGTGTTTTCGGTCAGAGCAGAAATAAACTCATTTTGAAGTGCATCTACATGTAGATTGAATGCAAATGCGGTTTATTTCTTTTAATGTCATCAGACTCTTTAGGGGAAAACCCCCGAACTATGCAGCTTTGTTTTTATTGATATCTAAATGAATATATGGAATCCGGATATGAATTATGTAATGTTTTTTCATGACCATATATATATATTATGAGATTGATCACTGTTCGTTATCTTCACCTTGCATATTGATACTACTAATCAAAATATAAAATGTTTATACTTGTCTTTTGAAATACCACTTATACATAATAGTATACTGACATTGTATCATATGAAATAAAACCTCAACACGAATGTCGACTGAATTATAAATACTAATATCTTATCGAATATATTTGAATTTAAAATTTCGATGTACAGTGGTATGCCTCTTCTAAGTATATGTCCATTGAGCCAGATCTACGACATGGAATATTTAAGCATAAATTACACCAAAGCCTGAAAGTAATCATTATGACATGTTATAGAAACTTTAAAACATACATATGTTATAGTCCTACAATGCATGCATACGATTTTTCTGAATACATGTACAGTATAATCTGTCTAAACCGGCTATGTGTGGTTCCAAAGAAATTGGCCGGTTTGCACAGAATCCGGAGTGCAGAATGTTGACAAGAATGAGAGTTGCTTCCCTTGTATTCACTATCTATGCATACGTGTGTAATGATTGCTAACGTTTTAATAGATATTAATCACAAAAGCATTCAAAATATAAATGTCAGTGTTCTATTGTCGTGCTCATTTGAAAAAAGTTTCAATTTTTATTAAATTTAGAAGTTCTGTTGGTAAATTGTCGATTTCGTCTACATCATCGCCGTTATCAAGTGCTACATTATGTACGTTCGTAAAGTTTGTGTTGTGTTCGTTTAAAATTTGTCTTTCCCAGCTTTCATTGTAAATGTATCGCTTTCAACTGTCTCAATTTGTGAAACGGAAACTAATACAATGCCGAGTGATCGACCGGACATGGCGAGTTGTGCTAACTAACTGCATATCATCACTGTCTGACTCGCCGTAGAGCTCCGAGAAGTCCACGAGTGGAAACCCTACTTTTGAAAAACATAACGGGATTGTTGCCGATTTTGTTTCATTCCAAGAATGTATCGAATTCATCGATTAATTGAACTTTGTCTTTTAATGTCAGTTCTCGTATCTGTCGTTAGGGGGAGGGCGCCATTACCTCGTGCGTGGTGCTGTCATAATTGAAAAGTGCACCCCCTAAAAATCAGGTTCTATTTTAAACTGATCGCCAGTTGCACTCTTTTAATTACCTATGGCTTCCCTTGAGACACCCTTTGTGTACACCGCGTGTGATGGACCGAATACCGACAGCTTGGTCATCGTGGGGTGGCTGGTTTAAATGCGATAATTAGAGCTAATTACGAGGAGTTGGGACCTTGTGTACACCGAATACAATTGACCGCAACAATTAGGGTGGTGTATCATCGAGGGGCCGGTTTACACAGGATAATCAAAGTTAATTGATAGCAGTTGGGACTCTGTAAGCCGGCCGATATACAGAATACGCAGTATCCGGAGTACAGGGAATTATTAATAAAGGATTTGTTAAAGAAATGTTAGGGACTATATTTTATGGCCGGAATTGACAGAGTGCCGCAGTACTCAGAGGCCGGTTTGGACAAATTATACTGTATTTAGATTCTGATACTTCCCCTGATTGAAGATAGCTGATCGGCACGGGCTAAGTGTATCGCGGTTTGTACACCAAGTGACAACGTGTTTATGTGGAATACAAATGGAGTTTATCGTTTTGTTTTTGGATTATGCAAATAAAGGGAATTTTACTTCTACTATTTTCGACAACTGTACACGTACATCTGTGGTCCTTTACAGACATTACGAGTAGACCCAGGTAAATAGTCCTCCGCATTCGGTACATTTTCTTGGCGATCGTTCATGTACATGGCATTTGCATAAGTTACAGTAGCACTTATGTATTTGCATGTGGGTGTAAATGGTATAAATCTTATGCCCTTTGCTTATTTCATTCTATCAATAGATAAGAGATAAAATATTTCAACGCGTTTTTTGTATAGACCCTAATTTTGACATGTTTACTGGAACTGTACGTACATTCACCTAAAGAAAAGCCATTCTAAATTTAGTTATCAAAAGCTGTTAGAACATGTGCATGTACTACTGTTCGATGTTTTTATTGTAATTTTGAGGACGGTGTGGTGTTCGAAAACATTATTTTGTTTCATTGTGATGCCCTATACCTTAGTGCAAGGTGAAGATAACGAACAGTGATCAATCTCATAACTCCTACAAGCAATACAAAATAGATAGTTGGGCAAACACGGACCCCTGGACACACCAGAGGTGGGATCAGGTGCCCAGGAGGAGCAAGCATCCCCTGTTGACCGGTCACACCCGCCGTGAGCCCCATATCCTGATCAGGTAAATGTACGTGTTACCTGTCGAAGCTATCAACATAGGTAAACTGAAAACAATGATGTGTAGTGACGCGTAGCATAACTCATCCCCTTATATGCCATGCAAACCCTGATACATATAACAATCATCGGGAGTAAAACAAACAAAACCAATCAAAAAGAGTACTATGACATGTGAAGATAACGAACAGTGATCAATCTCATAACTTCTACAAGTAATATAAAATAGATAGTTGGGCAAATACGGACCCCTGGACACACCAGAGGTGGGATCAGGTGCATAGGAGGACTAAGCATGTCGTGTCGACTATTGAATAAAACGTCGATATATCTAAATGTCGAGTTGAAGGCAACAGTAAGTGATTTGTTTTTATGCCCGAAGAAGGGGGGCATATTGTTTTTGTCCTGTCAGTCATTCTGTAATTCTGTTTGAAACTTTAACCTTGCTAATAACTTTTGAACAGTAAGAGATAGAGCTTTGATATTTCACATGAGTATTCCTTGTTACAAGACCTTTCCGTTGGTATTGAACCTTTTGACCTTGCCATTTGACCTACTTTTATTCTTTTTTTTACATTGGTCATAACTTCTAAATGGTAAATATTAGAGCTTTCGTATTGTACATGAGCATTTTTTTTTGACAAGATCTTTCTACTGGTACCAAGATATTTGCCCTTTTGACCTTGACCATCTTCGGAATTGGCCATTCTTGGGATCTTTTGTGTTCCACAAACACATCTTGTTCTTTTGATGTAGAAGATTGGAAATAAAGTATGCCTCTTAAGCATATAAAAACAGATAAACTTATGAAGGATCACAATTTGTTTCCATGGGAATTCCAAACTTGCTGTTGAAAAATCTGATCACCAAAGACTTTGTACATTATTTACTAGGTGTGCACAGCATTGACTTATTTGAATATTTGCTTCGTGTAATGTTTTCTTACATTCCTCCTTTCCATATATCACAACGATTTTGAATCCCGATTCGTCAGCGTTTGTTGTTCCATCTGTTGTAAACTGTACATTAAAACTGTTTCCTGTTGGCGTGGTTTTCGAGCTGGAGCCTCCGCAGTAAGCAACACAGCATGCATAGGCTAATAGAGTTGATGTGGACGTCCTACCTAAAAACAATGGTGAATATTGCTTAAAAATAAAAATCATCGATGTGTCTGAATGTCGAAATGAAGGGCACATTAAGGCATTTCTTCCTCTTACTTTGGTCACCGTAGGGATCCGGGTTAGAACAGGTCCCCAATACCCCCTTGCTTGTCATAAGAGACGACTAAATGGGGCGGTCCTTTGAATAAGGTCGCAAAAACCGAGGTTCCTTGTCACAGCAGGTGTTGCACAATTAAGACCCCTCCCTGCTCAAACGCCGTAAGCACCGAGTATAGTCCTAAATTTGCAGACTTTCTCCGGCAATGTTGATGTCTCCATATAAGTGAAAGATTCTTGAGGGGACGTTAAAGAATATACAATCAGCCATACAATCCTTCTATTTAGAAGATTGGAAAAAAATGAATTCTGACTCATAAGAATACAAAAACAGCTCACCTGATAAAGGAGCATGATATTTGTTTTGTTATTGTATTATTCCTCGTTAAGGAGGTATGCTACACCAGAGAAATTTGATGTAGATGAAAAGTGGAGGATATGTACAACAATATTTTGAAGTTGAAAATTTTGAAATTTACTTGATGTTGTCAAAAAATACAGTTTTAGTAGAAGGTAATCTGGAAAAAAAAAATAAAACCCCTGCTGGACTCGAACCTGCGACCTACAGTTCAGCAGTCGGTATTCAAACCTACTGAGCTACTCGGCTAGGTATTTAAATGCAAAAGGAAAAGACAAATATTGCTGACATCGATTTTTTCATCCATGTTTTTAAAGGAAGTCAGCCATTATGACGAGGTAGAGTACTGCCTTAACACTTGATCTATTATGACAAAGTATCGATAATTTCCGTTTAATGTGTAACGAGAGAGAGAGAGAGAGAGAGAGAGAGAGAGAGAGAGAGAGAGAGAGAGATGGTGTTGCTTTAGATGAGCGATTTATTTGAGTTTTGCCACGATATAAACGTGTTGAAACAAATACCCCGTTCGTCTGTGTTTGCCGTCGTAAGATGAGACAGAGAGGATTTACATAAAAGCTATGACTAATCGATTCTTAACACATAAAACATGATGTAGAAAAGTTAGCAGACAAATTATTAATCTCTTATAACAAATTATTAATCTGTTACAAGTTATTAATCTGTTCTAACAAATCACTAATTTGTTATAACAAATCTTTTAATTTGTTATAACAAGTTATTAATCCGTTATAACAAATTTCCAATTTGCTAACAGATTATCAATATCAACGATAAGAGATCATAATAGACAATCGTGAATTTTCTCTCCATAGTCTCCACATATCAAAGGTCCATGTCAAAAGACAAAAAAGCTATGGCCCGTACAAACTTAGTACGAGAAGCGGAAGAAAAAGAATTAACGTTAAAACAATATGTGTTGATATAACAGATTATTGATTTGTTATAACAGATTAGTAATTTGTTATAACAGATTTGTAATTTGTTATAACAGATTAGTAATTTGTTATAACAGATTAGTAATTTGTTATAACAGATTAGTAATCTGTTATAACAAATTGATAATCTGTTATAACAAAAAAATGTGAAATACCACCGGTACAAAAACTGTTCAATGCAAGATGAAGATAACGAACAGTGATCAATCTCATAACTCCTACAAGCAATACAAAATAGATAGTTGGGCAAACACGGACCCCTGGATACACCTATGCATACATTTTCAAAATGGGTTTCCTGCAAACTGAAAGTTATGCACTCAATATCAGATTTAGCACCATGTATTAGAAGGCTTTTGAAGTTACAATTATTCACTCTATAGCTAAACTGGCAATAAAGCAAAACAAGAGATTCATGGGCCTTAAACATGGCCTGAGTCGGAGCTAATCTGCAATAGCTAAATATAATATGAATATAAATTAAATATATGTAGCTCAGATATGCAACCAGGAAAATTAGTATCGATTTCATAGCCTTTTGCAGTAGTGATACTTTTAACTAATGCTCATGTTACCAATAAAACATGTGGGCCTCTTGTTAAATCAATGATTTTAAATAGCAATTTAGTAACTTGAAATAACAAATTGATAATCTGTGATAACAATTTAGTAACTTGAAATAACAAATTGATAATTTGTTATAACCGATTGATACTTTGTTAAAACAATTTAGTAATTTATTATAACAGATTAGTAATTTATTATAACAAATTATTAAACTGTTATAACAAATTACTAATTTGTATTGCTTATAGGAATTATGAGAATGATCACTGTTCGTTATCTTCACCTTGCATATTAGGGCCGCATCATTATCTTTTTTAGTCTGTTATAACAAATTAGTAATTTGTTATAACAGTTTAATAATTTGTTATAACAAATTACTAATTTGTTATAACAAACTAAAAAAAGATACTGATGCGGCCCTAATATGCAAGGTGAAGATAACGAACAGTGATCAATCTCATAATTCCTATAAGCAATACAAAATAGATAGTTGGGCAAACACGGACCCCTGAACACACCAGATGTGGGATCAGGTGCCTAGGAGGAGTAAGCTTCCCCTGTTGACCGGTCACATCCGCCGTGAGCCCTATATCCTGATCAGGTAAACGGAGTTATCCGCAGTCAAAATCATTGTGCCAAGAAAGGCCTAACAATCGGTATGAAAAACGTCAGACAGCATTTGACCCAATGCGAGGTTGTATTGACGAACTAGATCGTTATAACGACCATAGAATTTGCGAAATGCTGACTTCAATCGAGACTGTTGAAACCCCTGTACCATCAACATGTTTGTCAGTAGCTTACCTCGATTTAAAAACTGACTATACGCAGAACAAGCTCTTGCATATCGAATCAGTTGAGATATATAAACACCATATGCAGGTGATAGTAGAATATTGCTACATAAGTATGGGAAGTTGACGATGGAAAAGCTGAACTCATCCCGTTTGTCATACAGCTGAGTTGTCAGTTTGCCGTTAATGTCTACTTTCAATAAAATATATAAGTATGAAGCAAAAGTGGGCGACTCTGTGGTGTCCTTTATTTCGAGTTCACAGGGATATATCAAATCGACATATGAATGTAAAACTTATACGGTACCAATTTTGATGCACCAAATGCGTATTTCGACAAATAATGTCTCTTCAGTGATGCTCGACCGAAATGTTTGAAATCCTAAATAACAATGAAAGTTACCATTGTTAATAGACAAAACGTCATCGATATATCGAAATGTCGAATTGAAGGCCACAGCGAGAGATTTTTTCTTCTCGCGTAGAAGTTTTTGAATAAATTCTTCTTCATATGAATATAGAAACAGGTCGGCTAACAAAGAAGCACAATTCGTGACCATTGGAATTCCAACAGACTGTTGGAAGACCTGATCACCAAAGACCACGAAGATATTGTCAATGAGGAACTCTAGCATATTTTTTATTTCAACTTCAGAGTACTTGTGCGTGGAATCAGAGTGATGTTTAACAATGTAAGTTTTTTGAATGACTGATCACTAGATATGAATATTTCCATTTTCCGTTTTTGTTGAAGAAGCAACTGTCTATGATGTCAAAAAGTATAGTCTTTAATTGATCGTGAGGAATGCTTGTGTATAGTGTTGAAAAGTCATAGGTTTTAATGTTATTGTTTGGGGGAAATTTTGCGATTTCAAGTTTATTAAAAGTTCTTTTAAAAAAATTTAGAATCCACATTTGATTAACACCACTTCTGGCATATGTAGTCGCACAGTAAGTTTGAAGTTTCTCCTTCACAGCTGTTAATATTTTCGTGAGGAGCAAAGACGGGGGCTTTGTAGAGCATTTACTGGATCCAGCAATGTATATTTGTTTGTAAGGGTTTTTATGTAGTTTAGGAATCCAGTATAGGTACGGTAACTCATATTCATTCGACGCATTGGCTGGGATATTAAATGTGTCTAAAACTGAAGCATGGTTTTGAAGAATTTCATCTTTTGAAAGGGCAGTTGGAGTATAAATATGATTACCAAAAGTGGAATTAATGCCAAGTTCATTTAAAATACAGTTGTAATAATGAGCCTTACAAACAAAGACGATGTGGTTACTAGCTTTGTCACGTGGAACCAAAACATATTCCTCATGTAACCTATTTAATTCTTTTATCACTTCTGGTTTACTAAACACAGAAGGATAGATGGTACGTACTTTTGTTTTCATGTGTCTAATGCGGGATTTCAATATCCATCTTATGCTTTTAACCCATTCTGACAATGTATCAACTTCTTTTTCATATTTAGCCCATCGTCTGGCATAATCTTCGACATAATTCATAATAGAGATGAAGTTGTGTCGCCAATTAAAAGTCCAAGGTTCTCGGTATTTAGGACCTTTTAGAATAAGTGATTTGAGGTTCTCATTTTCAACTATATCAACATCATCAGTAATGACATGTCCATCTGGACTATAGTTGAAAGAAGATGAAGAACAAGAAGATGTGGTGGATTACGCATACTATGGTCTATATCTAGGCACTGCAACGTTTGTTTATAATTAAAAAGTTTGGATGCAATAGTAGAAGTATAGCTGTAGGAAATACAGGGTGTAGACTTGAACTTGAAATAAGTTGGAATACACGACTGAACCCTTTTATGACGAAGAATGTTGCTTATGTTGACGGCATCTATTCCGTTGTTTGTAAATTTGAGTATAAAGAACTGGCGGCATGATTTAGAAAGAATATCATCCATGGTCCGTGCTGGTTTATAGAGCCTGTGATAGGCAACATCCATAATCATAGAGTTCAGTCTATATTCAGGTGTTGAAAAATCCAAGTATAGACTAGCTATAACTTCTTCAAATAACGTGTGTAAAACTCTCAATGGAATGGAATAAAGTTTTGTACGAATATGATGTGGACCTAATTGTCTGTTGACGTAAGGCAAAAGTGAATCAAACGTGACATCATTTATACTTGGTCTTTTATATGAACGATGTCCATAACTGCGTTTCCGTCTTTGGGTATTGGGAAAGAGTCCCGTCACATTCACGTTATTTCCTTGTGGACTAGTCAAATTTCCCATAGCATATACATTATATACTGATAATTTGCTTTTCTTTCCCCATATCATGTAGAAACATGCGAAAATGCGTTCACGTGGGCACGACCCTGACATTTTAATGTTTATATTAAAATCTTCTCAATGCAATTATATGCTTTATGTTTTAAAACAATACCGCTTAATCAAATTGTGCATGTGAAATTAACTGAACAACATCAGTTCGTTTAGATTACTTGATTCCGGTTTGAGCCAGAACTGTAACACGTTCATATTAAGGTTAAACCCGGTATTTGGCTTGGGAAAACGTTACACTGGGGAATAAAAGACAATATATTAAATTCAGTGGACTATGGATAGATAATAAAACCACCTACCATCGTACACCTTCAGTGTATCCGAACAATGAACATAAATGTCGATGACTTCAAATGTTATCTTTAAATTTGGATCGGCTGTTTCAAATACCCACTTGCAGGACATGGAGCTGCAAAATGTATTTTCATGAAAGCATTATTTGTGTAAGTGAAATTGCATCAGAAATTGCGCCGATGAGAAAGATGACGTCAGTGATATTTTTGTTCACTAGTTTTCGGGTAATATGGCTTTTCATAACAGTGACTTTCTGGCAATGTTTTCCTTAAATACAAAATTACTCACCCCTTTCTGGCCTTTAAGAAATCATTGGAACTGTAATTTTGTATTAGCTTTTCATGAAACTAGAAAGAGAGATGCGCGCTTACCTAATTCATCCCATTGGCTTAAAGGAGATAAGTAATTGATTTGTTATAACGATTGAACGATTCGAAACTGGCGAATAGAAATTACAAATAGATACGAAACTGGGGAATAGAAATTACAAATGGATACGAAAATGGCGAGTAGAAATAACAAATGGATACTTGCTTGGTCACCTTTGTATACAACTAGACTGCGACATGTCGAAAGTGATTAGATACGCGAGTTTTTGTCGTTGTTATTTTTTTTCAAATATGACTAAATAATTCAAGACATCGAGGTTGGCAACTACAACATGTAAACTTACCAAACGGATATATCTGATACGTTATCTTTAGATCGGACTCGATGCCAGTATGATTTGTTTTATAAAAGTCACTATGAACTATTCGTGATAGGGGAATAGTCATTATCTCTCAGCGGGGGGAGGGGGCATATTTATCAACGTTTACACTCATTCATATGACCCCCCCCTAAACAGGAATAAAATTATCATGCCCCCTGTCTGATCCATAATTTGCATATATGACCCACCCCTTGACTTTGGATGAAAATCATGACAAATTTATTCATTTAGACCAGAATGATTGATTGTATTATTCAAACTGCATGTCCTTTAATTTACATGATAGTTATTACATACATGTTCATTGATTGATTGTCTCGTTTTAATAGGGCAACCATTTGATTTTCAAGGAGAGGGCTCGGAAGATCCTTTGAATGAAAATATCCGTTTTCAACAGTGTTTTCGGGACTAAAATATTATTTTTATGTAGAGCAAATCAAAGCATTTATTTCCATGATTGCGGTACGTTTGATCCCAGATCAGCCTAAATCTTGGAGATAACATTATTTTTTTCTCCAAAAAATTATATGACTACCATCAGCCACGTACCTCAAAGCACTCGACTCTACTCTAATTAAGTGTTTCGCGGTGTGTTATAAGGTTATGATATTGACCTGATTGATTTGATTGATCAATAGACTGAGTTTTAGCTACATGCAAATCCGCCTGATCAGGAGTATATTTGCACTCTACAATTATCATGCAGTTTGAGTATTCTACAATTGAGGATGTGAGCATACCCCCCTAATTTTTTTTGCGTTTATATGGCACGATAAGTAGAGCTGAGAAAACGTATTTGTTTTTCTGGAGGATGTGCTTCTATTTCAAAAAGCTTTTACATTATTTTCGAATTCCAGGGGTGTATTTGATAGCAAAAACAAGGTGTATGCCATGTTTTTTGCATCTATTTACACCTGATAACAGAGTAGCGTGATCGTGGTTATCAAGTAACACTTGTATGTATTGGTTGATTTCATTATCACTAAACCCCCTCTTTAAAATCATTTCTTTTGCAATATTTAAAAATTCCTTGAAGTACATCTCCACAACTTGTTATCCTCATATGGGGTTTGGTCTCACCTTTAATAAATCGCTTGAACGCTGAAGGAGTATGTGCGTTTTTTTTGTTCCAAATACTGGAACGTGTTTGTTGGTTTAATGAAAGGTGAATATAACAGTCATCGATCTCATAACCCTGGCTATACCAGAGGTGGGATCAGGTGCCAAGGAGGAGTAAGTATCCCCTGTAGACCGGTCACACCCGCCGTTAGCCCTATATCTTGATCAGATAAACGGAGTTATCCCTAGTGAAAATCAGTGTACCAGAACGGCCTAACAATCGGCATGAAACACGTCAGACAGCATTGGACCCAATGATAGGTTGTATTGGCAAACTAGATCGTTATAACGACCATATAATTTGCGAAATGCTGACTTTAATCCAGACTGTTGAAACCCCTGTATCATAAACTTGTTTGTCAGTAGCCTGCTTCGATTTAAAAACTGGCCATACGCAGAACAAGCTCTTGCGTATCGAATCAGTTGAGAGATATAAACACCATATACAGGTGATAATGGAATATTGCTAGATAAATATGACAAGTTGACGATGAAGACGCTGAAATCATCCCGTTTGTCATAAAGTTGAGTTGATAGCTTGCCGTTAATATCTACTATCAATAAAATATATAAGTATGAAGCAGAAGTAGAAGACTCTATGGTGTCTTTTATTTCGAGGTCAATGGAATATATCGAATCGACATATGAATGAAATTTATGATTGTTAATAGATAATTCGTCGTCGATGTATCTAAATGTCGAATTGAAGGCCACATCAAGATATTTTTTCTAGTCACGTACAAGTTGATTTTTTTTTTATAAATTCTGCTTCATATATATAATATAAAAACAGGTCAGCTAACAAAGAAGCACAATTCGTAACCACAGGAATTCCAACATACTGTTGGAAGACCTGATCACCAAAGACCACGAAGATATTGTCAATGAGGAACTCCAGCATATTTTTTACTTCAACTTCAGAGTACTTGCGCGTGGAATCAAAGTTGCATTTAACAAATATTTTTTTGGATGACTGATCACTAGATAGGGATATTTGCGTTTTCCATTGTTCTTGAAGAAGCAACCGTCCATGAAGTCAAAAAGTCTAACCTAGTCTAGAGGGAGGGGGTATGTAATCATGTTGTTAGATTAATTACCTGTTGAGTGATTTAGAACATAAATGCTGAACAGACGGGTTTAAAATATTAAAAGCCTTCCGACTACACCCCTATGTTTTTCCTTTTTGAACAACAACCCCCTAGTACTTCCTAAATGCTACCCATGACTTTCCCCTAAAATGCTCCAGCCCCCTAGTACTTCATAAATGCTACCCATGACTTTCCCCTAAAATGCTCCAGCCCCCCCCCCCCCCCCCCAGCTGATAAATAATGACTGTTCCCTTGTACATTGTCTATAAATCACAACACAAGGTAAGAAAAATTGAGTAGAGAGGCAAGTGTTGGTTGGAGAACCCAACATATATGTACCAGTGAATGTTCTCAATTTTAAAAATTTCAATTTATCTTAAGTATTGATTGAAGAAACCAAAATACCGATGAATCTTCTCAATTTTGAAAATTTCAATTTATCTTAAGCATTGATTGAAGAACCCAAAATACCAATGAATCTTCTCAATTTTGAAAATTTCAATTTATCTTTCACCCGATATATTCACCTCGAACACGAAAAAATATAAGAGTTCCGCAAGAAGAATCATACAAATATCGCTTCGCAATGAGTGTCTACAAGCTTTTAGTATGAAGTATCGTAGTAACCTTGGCATTTGGTCCCAAAATCAGTAAGGTTCTTCCTCTCTTGACAACAAAAGCTACATGCAAGGTGAAGATAACGAACAGTGATCAATCTCATAACTCCTATGTGAAGTATTAATTCAAACGAAGAGAAACAAGATGTGTTTGTGAAACTCAAATGCCCCCGATAATGGCCAATTCTGAAGATGGTCAAGGTCTCAAATGAAGACAAATATCTTGGTACCAATAGAAAGATATTGTCAAAAGAAATGCTCCCGTGCAATATGAAAGCTTTAATATTTAACATTTAGAAGTTATGACCAATGTATTTTTTTTTAAAGTAGGTCAAATGTCAAGGTCAAAAGGTTCAGTACCAACGGAAAGGTCTTGTCACAAGAAATACGCATGTGAAATATCAACGCTCTAGCACTTGCTGATCAAAAGTTATTAGCAAGGTTAAAGTTTCAGACAGAATGACAGACAGGACAAACGCAATAACCCCCAACCCCCCGATCCCGAGGGCATATAAACATGGCCGCTAGATATACACACACGCATCCATTTACTCTCTCTCTCTCTCTCACTCACACATACACACGGTCCCATTGCTTATTCACTCCCGAAATGAATGGCGAGGGGATAATATTGTTAGATTTTTGTTTGTTGTTATTGGGTCTTAACCAATCAAAAGCACAAAGGTATTCAATCGTTTATTCATACTAATTACTATGTATCATTGTGGGCTATATGAGCCAGAAATGAAGACTTACGTTGGATAGGATCCAGATGGTCCATTTGGAAAGTAACTGTAGACTCCGTATAACTCATTTATAGATATGGTGGTCGTGGCACCTGTACACGTTAGGGGCGTCTCTAGAAAAAAAGGAAGTAGAATGTGATTCTTTGTTCGTTTAACGTTCCTTCGAGAGTTTTTCACTCATACTGAGACGTCAGCAGTTGTATGAGGAACATGTATCTGATGCAAGGTGAAGATAACGAACAGTGATCAATCTCATAACTCCTACAAGCAATACAAAATAGATAGTTGGGCAAACACGGACCCCTGGACACACCAGAGGTGGGATCGGGTGCCTAGGAGGAGTAAGCATCCCCTGTTGACCGGTCACACCCGCCGTGAGCCCCATATTCTGATATATTGATATATGCTTAGCAATCAAGGCCGTATCGGTGAGAGGTCTTTAACGTACCAAAGTCTGCTGCGAAACGGAACCCCGTTTATAAGGTTATATCTGAATTCTCACTTTTAAATGCCGACCTTTTGGCAAAGGAGCTATCATCTATGTTAGTGTCTTAGGTTTGACGCAGCCATGGCACGAGCGGTACTTGAACCCAGAACCTCCCGTTAACGAAGGAAACGCTCTACCACTGAGCTACTGCGACCGGTGGAAGTTGGATGTGACAAAACAGGAAACGCTGATGACAAAAATGAGTGAACAGTGTGTGCTAGATTTTCTTCTCTGTATTTTTTTTCAGAGAGAGATGACATACCTCCAAGAGTATGATATTTAGGCGGGAAATGACAAAATTCTGGAAGCTGTGATAGACACAAAATCTCAGATGTAAAGCTATCCTGAACATTTAGTGTTGGAACGCACGCAACATCTCTTTCGATGTTGTTGAATACTGAAGTTCCGTGTCTCTTCCGGGGTTTTATTTTGACAAATTACCTCCTCTTGAACAGATGAAGACATTCTGTTATTTTGGTCTTAACCATACTTTGAATCAGACAGAAAACCTGTTGGTGGAATTCCAACATACAATGAATCTTAGAGGCGGGGCTTAGCTGTGTTATAACTTTCACTAGACCGTACTACAACTTCCAAATTATGAACATAAAAACATTAATACTTTTGTAACATTTAAATGAGAAGTGAGAGCCACGAATCTTTCTGGTAAGACTTTAAAAACAGAGATATCTTGTCATGACAGGTGTTGCCATGTTAAGAACCCCCACTGCGAACCGTAAGCGATATTGATAGCTATAAAGTTGCGGTACCTTATCTAGAGCATATATTTGATTATAAAACCTCTTGATAGCTTCAGGGGCCTCCGTGGCCAAGTGGTTATAATGTAAAACTTATACGGTACCAATTTTGATGCACCAGATACGCATTGCGACAAATAATGTCTCTTCAGTGATGCTCAAACGAAATGTTTGAAATCCGAAATAACAATAAACTTTTAGAGCTATTTTAGGGGAAAACAGTGTGCCAAAAAAAAAGTGGAGTCAAATTCGTCTAAGGATAAGAGCTATGTGTGAGAGAGATAATCCTTAATTTTGAATGAATTTCAAAATTTTGCAATAGCAATTAAAAATAAATGCGTATTTTCAAGCTAGTAACGAAGTACTTAGCTACTGGGCTGTAGAGAACCTCGGGGACTAACAGTCCACCAGTAGAGGCCTCGACAAAAAGGTTAAACTGCTATGAACTGAAGGGTGATACAGAACCGTCAATATGTGGCTACACATAGCTTCAATATGGCAACAGATAGACTCATTATGACACTTATAGAACAGGTGTGGAACAGGAAGTTGGCAATACGTATGGAGGATAACTGAAGGTACGATATGTTTGTTTTGACCACGAACGACAACTCCTGGTAGAAATCATGATGTTACTGTTATTTTTTTACATGGACGCTTAATATTTAGCTACTAAGGATTATGTAGGTCTAAAGATGGTATTACGTATGATGTCACGTGATATGTCCGATGAAACACTCACCTGTAAAGGCTTGAATTACCCCATCAAGCCCAATAAACAGAGGATCGTTGCAATTCTCATTCTTTAGACTTCTTATTTCAATGGGTTCTACAGAAGATATACAACCAAGAGCAAAACAATTAGTGTCACATAAACACTCATCCTATGGTAGACACTGTCAGAGAATATCACGCGCAGTTTCATTCTCGTGAAAAACAAACTCTTGCAAGGAGGGTAATACCTCAAATATTGAAAGGAAAATGAAAACTGATGCAGTTATTAATCATCAATTTGAAATTCACATATGTATTCAAAACTAATAACACGACTTCATTATAAACGAGATGACTTCAGCTCCATCATCAACTTCCCAATGTATGTTGCCATATATCATCATCACCTGTATGTGGTGTTCATGTCTCTTAGCTGGTTCGGCGAGTGAGAGCGTGTTTTGCGTATGATCGGTTTTCAAATCGTGGTTAGCTGTTGACAAATTACTTACAAGGATTTTGTTTAAAGTCAGCAGTTAGCAAATGTTATGGGTGTTATGAATAACTACTTTGCATATACAAGCTATCACTGGATCAATACTGATTCAAATACGGATTGATCTCATCGTGATGTTGGGGTCAAAGTGGGTTTGACCGGTAACCAAGAGATACTAACTCTTCATAGACATCTCATCCCACCTCTGGTGTGTCCAGAGGTCGTTGTTTGCCCTACTCTTAAAATTTTCACATCCGTCGTGAGCCCTATATCTTGATCAGGTAAATGGAAGAAATGCGTAGTCAGAATTACTGTGTTAGAAGCGGTGTAAACCACATAAGACAGTAATCGACCCAATGATATGTATTTGTAAATTAGGTCGTTTTATCGATAATAGAATTTGTGAAATGCCGACTTTAAACGACACTGTTGAAACCCATGTAACATTAACTTATTTGTCAGAAGCCTGCCCCGTTTTAAAACATGATCATATGTAGATCATGTTCTAGCATATCGAAGCAGTTTAGGGACAAAAACATAAAGATAGGTAAAGACCAGTGGTCATCTCATAACTCCTATAAACAGTACAAAATAACGGTATAACAATCGATATGAAATGTCAGACAGCGTTTGACCCAATGATAGGTTGTATTGGCCAGCTAGACCATCATAAATTTGCGAAATCTGACTTTAAACGAGACAGTGTTGTTTCTTCTGTACACTCTGTAACATCAAATATCAATATTATGAGATTGATCACTGTTCCTAACCTTCACATTGAAATAGTTTCGTGGTTAGTTAATCATTACTTACTGAAAGCGGTAAGATTCTTCTGTTAAAATTTGGATGTTTACCCCTATCATCACCATTTAGATCAATGTTTAGACCGTGAGGTGCTATTATACTTAAGGTACATTTGGTATATATGTATGACAGTCATGCAATGACGCCATATGGAAGCACATACATGTGTTTGTCATGTTACAATACAAACTGTTCCCCTGTAAACACTCAAAATGGTTTTAATAGGCTAGAAACTCTCTCCTTTTGTGTAGAACAGATTTTATAAAGACTGCCTTAAAATATTCGCGTAACGTCTATGTCCGTCAGATGGAACCTCAACGGGTGCCCATGTCAGGGATCACGAACCCTCTTGGTAAGGAAAAGATCACTTGTCTGAATTTTCGTAAAAGTAGACTCACTAAGATATGTCAGGAAAACTCTAAATTCCTTTAGAACTGATGATATTTCATTTACACGATTGCTTTAGAAGAGCTGAAATGTTATTGAAACGGCGATAAACACAATGATCACTCAATCACAATACCCTTTCAGTTCTTGCATATGCATATTGATTGACTGAGAAAAATTCCTCGAGGCAATGTGTCACCTACGAATGAACTAAGTTAGAAATTGCATCCATAATAATAGCACAATTGGGTGTGAGAAGAATAATCACTACAGCATTACAAACCTCCAGAATTATCAATGGTATTGCACCACCATGTTTGCATGATTACTTAAAATCAAGGAGAACAGATAAAACTTTTGCTACACTAATATTTTATAGACTGCATTGGTATCAGACCATCACAGTAGGGTAAAAACTTGTAAATACATGTCCGTGTTTGCCCAACTCTTTATTTTCTATTCCTTGTGGGAATTATGAGATTGATCACTATTCGCTATCTTCGCCTTTCCTTTCATGTTACAAATTATTGTGGACCAACTTTTCAGGACACTCAGGAACATGTTTTTAAATTTTTAATATCCAACTGTAACGGAAAGTGCAGCAAATTCAGTTCATGTAGATACTGTTGCATTATAACCGACATACATTTATTGCATACCTAGCTTGTTGTGCTTTGTGTATTTTGAGTGTTGTAACATTTGTGTGTCTTCTTTAATTCTGGTTCTTGTTTGTGGTCCATGTTTTATTGATTTGTTAACGATTCAAAAACTGATCATACGTAGAACGAACTCTTGTGTATCAAATCAATTGAGAGATATAAATACCAATCAGGTCTACTGAGATCAATTACCTATTTTGAACTGTGATATCGGTAAAGTTTATCGAAAGCTAAACGTAATGACTGAAATGTTTGATAGTATGCACTACATCTATTTTAAATATGTCGATTTCATTTCCATATTTAATTCTGCTTAAAATCATTCTTATTTATAAATTTACTCTGATATGGACATGAAACACACGTTATATGTCGGTCTGAAAAAGCTTCCTGGGGCGCGTTTTACGACGTACGACAAACTTTACATAATGAAATGTTTCAGTTTATTGTAAATAGATAATTGATTAAATAATTGATCAATTTCATAATATCGATATTTGATGTCATTCAAAATTCAATTTTTGTTTTCAAATGTTGAAAATGAAACCTCAGAAAAGTTTTAATTAATTCATTCAAAGTAATAACTCTGTAATACAATTTAAGACTTACGGTTTTAGCGTAAGTTGTTTATACGACATTTCGACTTAAAATAATGCTTTACCTAAACTGACAAACTTCTATAACACCTACAAATGAAGATTATATTCAAAAAAGACATGTACTTACGTTAAGTGTCAATAGGCGATACGCAGTCTAATGTAAGATTTCACGACACGACCCCCCTGGCGCTAAAAGTCACGGGACTTCAGAACTGATGTGCATGCGTGGTGCAAGTGAATCTATTTTGGAGAGGTAGCTAATTTTCCCATCAATTCTACAAAACTATATACATCCCCTCAAATGAACACTTTATTATCTGGGTAGTGCTATTATACCGTTTATCCGCCATCCGTAGTCATGTGATCATAAAATATTAACATATTCGATCACTTTCGGTTTTCCGATGCCAGTGTGAACAACATCAGTATGACTTCCTATCTATTTGACATTCTCCACACATTGTACAGCTGTTATGGAAGCATTGGAGATGCACGTGCGTCTTTTTTGGAAGTGATCGGTCATACTTTGGAAAAATTACATGCAGTTGACCTTCGTCGTTTTTAAGCATGGTACCTACTTTGTGTAACCAGCTCTTCTCACAGCATTCACTTGAAAATGTTCAGATCTTGCACATTATAGTTGTTATAAAAATCATTGAAGATATACATGCGAAATTTTAAACGTCCTTCTGTGTTTTGATAAATTCTATATTTAATATGTAATTTTCCAGTATGTTTTGTATAAAAAAGGGTTACCTACATAATCTGGCTTTATTGTAAATGAATACGAAAATCCGAAGCATCTCTAGGGTTGATTTCTTAAAAGCATTACATAATTGATTCTCTACCACTCATACTTCAGTTTATTTTAATTTCATCTGGATTCGTGTATTACTATCTCTATAATAGATAAAATAACCCGGCCATTTCTGTTCTTGAACCGATTTATTGTCAAAACAAGTTCAGCATTGTATTCCATTATATTTCAAATTAAAGTATTCACCTAGTATTTCCTACACATATAAATTTACTATTGTATCCAAACCTTTCCATCGCCAACAAACTTTACAGTGCCTAAATATATACCATCTTTAAACAAAGTCGTCCTACAAGGTCTTGATTTCCTTTCAACTATAGTCCAGCTGGATAGGTCATTACTGATGATGTTCATATGAAAATGTGAAGATAACGAACAATAAACAATCCCATTATTCCTATAAAGAATACAAAAACAAGAGCAGGGCAAACACGGATCCCTGGATATACCAGAAGTGGGGTCAGGTGCCTAGGGCAGTAAGCATCCGCTGTCGACCGGTCACACCCGCCGTGAGCCCTATATCTTGATCATGTAAACTGTATTTTAAACTACCTTGCCTTTAATTCCACATTTGATATTACAACTTATATACTCCAAGTTCACTTTCACACGATAGTATTCTTTTAAATCTCACACTTTAGTTTTAATCATTTAATGATTTCCCAGTCAATTGGAAGAATTCATAGAGTTACCGTGCACTGATACTGTTTTTCAAAACTGTATAAAACTCCTTGCAGATATACATTGCTGAATCCAGTAAATGCTCTATCAAACCCAGTCTTTGTCTCGTAGAGCTATTAACTGCTTCGAAGGAGAGATGTCTGACGTACAGTACATTAACATATTCGAGAAGTGGCGTAATTCTAAAAAAAATAAATAAATAATTTTTAATACAACTGAAATCACCAAACGTTTCCTGATAACCATTATCAAAACGTTTGACTTTTCAACACTTTACACAATCATCACGATGAAAAGGTGAAGATGACGAACAAAATCAAAGAGAGAGAGAGAGAGAGAGAGAGAGAGAGAGAGAGAGAGAGAGAGAGCCGAAACACAGCAACACTCAATATCAGTATCGGATATGATTGTAGGTGCGAGGTCAAATAAAAATCGAAAGAAACATATAAACCGAAGAACGACACGGGAAATATACAATTATCAAATTGTCGTACACAGAACGGAAAGCTTAATAGAAACCAAGACTAACACTAAATCTTCACCACTAAAGATGAGAGAAAACATAACGTCTACAGATTGAATTTATCAAGTCTAAGATGGAGCAATGAAATTGTTGCGATGATTTGAAATTTGTTATTTCTATTCATGACAGTCAATATGCTGTTGAATTACAGTATGTTAGTTTGAGTACGTGTATGTACTTGCTCCCCGCACTTCTTTGTCTACGTATATCATTAAGGTTCAGTCGGTATCCCGCATGTAACTGACCTTTTGCTTGTAAGTAGGGTCTCTTGATGTTTATAAGTTTGAATATATGCACTTGCTTCTAGCACTGTTTTCTATCGTCCTATGTATAACAGTTAGTAACGCGCATATACCTGGATGTCTGCCTATAGTAGAATACCTTGATGTTCTGCAAACTTGTTAACACATGCGTAATATTATCCCGGTGTTTAACCGCAACAATTATAACTTCTTAATGAACTGTCGTTTTTGGGACGAATACATAATGAATAAAAACAGACTCCCTCATATCAAACTAGACGTTGTCTAATCACAATGGTCATCTAGTATATTATTTTTTTTTTTTTTAAACGTTGTTTAAAAAAAATGAATCAATCATACATAAAAATATTTCTGGTGATGCTCAATATCAAAACTATACCAATAAATAGGATTATCAGAGAATTATCATTTTTCTTAATTTGGTACATGATTTAAAAATTCCTAGAGTAAGACCCCCACCCCCCATCTATTCACTATAAATCAAAATGTAAAGTACGTAAATGTCATATAAATTTTACTAAGAGATCTCATTTGGAGTGACATCTGCAGAAACTGTTGCCTGGAGCTATCCCATACATGTGTTTTAATAAAAATAACAGCAATTACCTACCGGTATTATTTGGATCTTGGGGAAGCCCAGTATACCTGAGTTTTGATAGCAATGACCTGTCCACAACTACTATTTTTTTAAAAGACCCCTGAACAATGCAATTTTAATATAATTGTATGTCGCCTCCTCTATTTAGATGTATTATAAATTACACAATCAGAAATCAAAATATAATTTGCACAATAATTTTTAAAACTTATTGAAATAATTTGTTATCAATTTAGAATAGCTCTATATTCATAAAAGAAATTATTCATTGAGCCAATGACTGAGAGTATGAGAGAAAGACATGGGTGTGTGTAGACTGTGTATCAGCTACCTTTGGGAATACAACCATTATACAATCACTATGACCACAGAAACTTAGCAAACGGTCCTGAGACATGTCCTATGTATAGTTTACTAGCGGAAAAAAGAAACTGTGCATTAATTAATATATGAAAAAATAATAAAAAATAACAATGAACACATTTTCTTTTTTGTAATACTGTTAAGAAATGTATTGGTTACAACATTTCATAATCCATTAACGTTAACGTCGAATAACGTTAACTTCAGAACACTCGTAAGACACTGATCTTCGAACTTGAATAACAAAGTGCATGCTTGATAACGGCGCTTCATTGATGCCACTAAAATGTTCAGAAATGCTTGAGGGATGTTGTTCCAGATGTTGGTTAAAGTCTGGCCTAAATCAGCCATTGTCACTGGCTGATTTGGTAAACGGCGTAGACGTTGTTCCATTTCATCCCAGACTTGCTCGATCGGCAATAAATCGAGGGAAACAGCTGGCCAAGCCAAGACATCGATATTCTGTAACATATGGCCTTGTGTTGTCTTGCTGCAGAGTGATATGAGTTTGCTGTCTCTGTATGAAGGGTATCACATGGCGCTGAATAATTTCGTCTCGATAGCGTAGGCCGGTGATATTTCCATTGCCAATTTGTAGAGGGTTTCGTCCATGTGCTGTTATTCCACCCCACACCATAACGCTACCTCCACCGCATTGTCGATGATACACAACACAAGCGTCCTGGTACCGCTCCCCAACGCGACGATACACTCTACAACGGCCGTCACTGCTATCCAAATGAAATCTGGATTCATCAGTGAACAGAATATTGACCCAGTCCTTTATTCTGAATTGCAGATGTCGTCTGCACCACGGTAGTCTAGCAATACGATGACGTTGAAACAGTATTGGGTGCACCGCTGGACGTCTTGGTCTGAAGTTGTGCTCGCGCAGACAATTACGCACAGTTCTTGGACTGATTGGTCAAAGTCCAGGAATGCTACGAGCAGTCAAACTTGCTGTCTGGAAACGATTACTCAGGTGCACAAGTCTAATGTGGTTGTCCAGTCGATGTGACATCACACGAGGACGCCCGGAACGTGGTCGATCCCGAGTGCTACCAGATTGTTGAAAACGTCTCCATAATGACTGGATGGTGTTCCGATGAACTCTAAAGTATCTTGCTACGATATTTTATGCCATCCCGACGTTGGTTTTCGCTGAGTTGTGGCATGACAGAAGGGTACATTTTGTCAAAACTAAAGTGCTTTCCTTAACGAATAATGTCCAAACAAACCTTTTACACTTCTTACTCCAAACAGTATTGGCCAGTAAAACTCGTGCGTTCGAACACTTCAATAAACAACATGTGTTCCCTAACCATGAAAAAGTCCGTGCATCTGAGCCGCGTACTATCCGATATTGTTCAAAACCACCACCTTTATCGATTGTTTAGATTTTATAAATATAAACAATCGATATAGAAAAATTATACTAAATTTTATAATGCAGTTTCTTTTTTACGCTAGTATATAGCAACACCCTGATCTCTTGAACAGATAAATTCCAGGTAAATAACAATGACCATAGATTAGTTCCACTCAGATCCAATGGTCTGTGAAGAAACGGTAATGTGATTTTTTTAGTTTTCAAGCTACTAACATATAAGCTAAAGTGACAAAGGTATCGTTCGAATCCCGCTCGCGCCGGTAAGTGAGAAAGTTTCCCAGTTTACTTTCGGAAGGCCGATGGTCTCTTCCCAGGTACATCGTATCTGGGTTCTCTCTTTCACCAATAAAATAACTGAAAAGTTGTTGAGTGTGGCGGAAAACATCAATAAAAAAAGATTAAGACAGAGGTATCAACAATGATAAGGTGAAGATAACTATCAGTGATCAATCTCATCATTCCTAGAAGAAATACAAATTAGAGAGTAGGATACACTAGGACCCCTATATATACTAGAGGTGGGATCAGGTACCTAGGAGGAGTAAGCTTCCCCTGTCGACCGGTCACACCCGCTGTGAGCCCTTTATCTTGATCAGGTAAACGGAGTAATCCGTAGTAAGACCCAATGGCAGGTTGTGTCGGCAAACTATATCGTTATAACGACCATAGACTTGATGAAATGCTGGTTTTAAACGAGGCCCTTGAAATCCCAGTAACTTCAACCTGTCAGTAGCAAGCATCTGTTTAAAAACTAAATAAGGTCTGCCTTGTAAGAATATCAACAAAAGACATATCGGCAAATAAAGGGGCACAAATCGAGACCATGAAAATTCCAACAGACTGTTCACGAAAGGGTACGAACATATTGTCAATAAGGAAGTTCATCATTTTTTTTTTCATATCAAATTAAGAGTGCTTATGTGTAGAATCGGAGTGGTGTTTAACGAAATATTTATGACCCCTGGGTCGAGGCCTCTGCTGGTGGACTGTTAGTTCCCGAGGGTATCTACAGCCCAGTAGCTAAGTACTTCGTTACTAGCTTGAAAATACGGATGTATATTTAACTGTTATAAAATTTAGAAATTCATTTCAAAATTAAGGAATATCTCCCTTATGCATAGCTCTTATTCTTAGACGAATTTGATTCCAATTTTTTGGCACTCTGTTTTTCCCTATAATAGCTCTAAAGGTTCATTGTTATTTCGGATTTCAAACATTTCGGTTGATCATCACTCAACATACATTATTTGTGGAAATGCGCATCCGGTGCATCAAAATTGGTACCGTATAAGTTTTACATTATGACCCCTGGGTCGAGGCCTCTGTTGGTGGACATTTATGAACGACTGATAATAAGACATGATTGTTTCCTTTTTCCATTTTTGTATAAAATACAGCTTATGACTTTTATATATCGTGCGAAATGGTCATGTAGAGTGTTGAAAAGTCATACATTTTAATGTTGCTTATTTGGGAAAAGTTTTGTGATTTCAACTTTACTAAAAGTTAGATTTTTTTTAGAATCCACATTTGACTTACACTTCTTCTGGCATATGTAGTAACACAATATGTGTGATGTTTCTTTTTCACAGCAGTTAATATTTTTATGAGGAGCAAACTAATGGACGTAGTAGAACATATACTGGATCCAGCAGTGTATACATTAAATGTATGAACCATTTAACGCCGATTAATTGGACATCAGATGTGAAAGTGAGTAGGTTGTTGAAGACATACATGTTAAGATATAATTATGATGAAATTATAATATTTCTTTGAAAAAAGAAATTGATGCATTACAATTATTAAGAAAACTATTTCCATCAATTATATTTCTACATGGAGATTGTTAGACAAATCTTATGACAGATAGTTTGGCCAATTTTAAGGACCTTCGTTACAGAATATTTATTGTGGTTAATTAGAAGGATGGTAATCTGATATGAAGTAAATTATCAACATGACTTATACAGTTAAAAGCTCACACCACAGTGCGGATAACATTCATTTTGAATGAACAAAATGTTAGCAGTATTTCTTTTTTTATGCAAATGCTTTCTCTATCATACATTACAACTCGAACAGACCATAGGTAGTACCCCCTATCTAAGGCTGATATCCCCCAACTAAATAAACGCCCATATCTTATCGTTTCGCCGCTAGCTCGTATTTTCTCACCTAAAGCTGACATCGTCTCCATTTGGGTAAAATAGTCTTATTTGGACATTAAAAGTAACCGATCAATGTGGGTGTAAGAAAGGATTTTTCAAATATCGAGTAAAAGATCGATCATCAAAATGATCAATGATGTATGAAGACTTAAATTGTTCATCCCACTATACCCTGAGTAAACCCAAGGCTACGGTTTGGTGATAATGTGGAGACAAGTTCACGATGATCACTCCGGGTAGAAAGTAGAAAAAAAAAGGTTTTATAGAGGGGCTGAGGTAAATCAAGATAGGGAACTGACTGGGTTGTGTAGGAGAGAATGGGAATATTGACCCATTGGAATAGAGTAGAGAGAAAATATTGAGTCGTCGGGGTAGGGTAGAAAGGTGATATTGACTTGTCTAATGAGTAGGGGAGATAATGAGCTGAAAGGGGTAGCATACAGAAGTTAGAATAAAGGAGGGATTCACTACGCGTGGTAGAGTAGTCGTGGGGATTAATTGTAGGGTAGAGTATTGACGAGGATTAATTGTAGGGGTAGAGTAGTGGGGGGATTAATTGGATGATAGGGTAGTGCTGGGGAGTAATTGGAGGGTAGATTAGTTGCAGATATTAATTGGAGGGTAGAGTAGTGAAGGGGATCGATTGGAGAGTAGTGTAGTGTTGAGGATTGATTGGAGGATAGAGTAGTGGTGGGGGTTGATTGGGGGGTAGAGTAACGGTAGGGATTGATTGAAGGGTGGAGTAGTAGTGAGGATTAATTGGAGCTAAGGGTAGTGTTGGGGATTAATTGAAGGGTAGAGTAGTGGCAGGGGTTGCTTGGAAGATAGTATAGTGGTGGGGATTGATTGGAGGATATTAATTGGAGGGTAGGGTATTGGTGGGGATTAATTGGAGGGTAGAGTAGTGGTGAGGGTTAAATATATAGTAGAGTAATCATGTGGATTAATTGGAGGGTAGAGTAGTGGTGGGAATTGATTGAAGGGTAGAGTAGTTGCAGAGATTAATTGGAGGGTAGAGTAGTGGTGGAGATTGATTGGATGGTAGAGTAGTGGTGGGGATTGATTGGATGGTAGAGTAGTGGTGGAGATTGGTTGGAGGGTAGGGTAATGGTGGGGATTAGTTGGAGAGTAGAGTAATCGCGGGGATTGGTTGGAGGGTAGGGTAATGATGAGGATTAATTGGAGGGTAAAGTAGTAGTGGAAATTAATTGGAGGGTATAGTAGTTGCGGAGAATAATTTAATGGAGGGTAGAGTAATGGTGGGGAATGGTTGGAGGGTAGAGTAATGATGAGGATTGATTGGATGGTAGGAGAATGGTGGGGATTAATTGGAGGGTAGAGTAGTGGTTGGGATTTATTGGAGGTTAAAGTAGTGCTGAGGATTGATTAAAGAATAAAGTAGTGGTGGTAATTGATTGGAGTTTGGAGTAGTTGCGTAGATAAATTTGAGGGTAGAGTAGTTGCGGAGTTTAATTGGAGGGTGGACTAGCGGTGGGGATTGATTGGAGGTTAGAGTAGTGGTGAGGATTGATTGGAGGGTAAAGTAGTGGTCAGGATTGATTGGAGGGTAAAGTGTAGTAGTGGGGATTGATTTGAGGATAGAGTAATGGGTTGGTAGAGTAATTGCGGAGATTAATTGAAGGGTGAAGTAGTGGTTGGGATTAATTGAAGGGTAAAGTAGTGGTTGGGATTAATTGGACGGTAGATTAGTGGTGGGATTGATTGGAGGGTAGAGTAGTGGTGGGGATTGATTGGAGGATAGACTAATGGTGGGGATTGATTGGAGGGTAGAGTAGTGGTGGAGATTAATTGGAGGGTAAAGTAGTGGTGGATATTAATTGGAGGGTAGAGTAGTGGTGGATATTAATTGGAGGGTAGAGTAGCGGTGGGGATTGATTTGATGGTAAAGTAATGGTGGGGATTGATTGGATGGTAGATTAGTGGTGGGGATTGATTGGGGGTAGCGTAGTGATGGGGATTGATTGAAGGGTAATTGGAGGGGTAGATGAAAGGAGGTTTGTTGGGGCCATATAGTGTTCTCTTCAGATTCAAATTGTATGATACACATTAAAACAGGAAGATAGTAAATCAGCGAAATCATAATTCTGTTCACTAATACTTAGATAATGCTCTATTTTGTGAAAAATTATAACTATTATGTATTACATATGTTATTCTTTTTAGCGAAATATTGTGATTTTTTGTGTGAATGATATTGATATATACCGGTATTTTCACCGAAATATTTCATGGCCGACGTTGTTTACTTGGGAAAGGCACTTTATACGAATTTCCTCACTCCACCTAAGTGTAAAAGGGGTACCTGGCTATAGACAGTAAAATATATTGTTAGAATGTTAGTTCTCTAGCGCGTGTAACTGCGGCGGATCCCAGAGATCATGAACTGTACATTTGTGACGGATTCCAGACATTGTTAACTGTACATTTGTGGTAGAGAGCTCCCTACATTTAGTTATCCCTGAAACTGCACGTTTCTAGAGAGGAAAGTTTTTGAATATTCTGGCGGGTCTCCTGCTCCATGGGGCGCACGCATCCTGAAATGTACAATGTATGACACCCTTTCCCCTGTCCCAAATATTTGAAAGGAATTGGAATCATATTATCAAGAAGAAGTTAAACCTGATCAACGACGAACAGCAGTAGACAAGACTAGAGTGGTCCAGATGACTTAAAACTTTTTTTTTTTTTTTTAATCTTTATATTTACAGGAGCTATTATAGGATTAAAAATTGTTTTTGAAGAATTTATCGATGTGTAAATTCCGGACATTGTACTCACAAACTGAATAAATGTTTGATTCTTATAATTCCAATTCATTCACTTTATTTACAATTGCAAAACTTTGAATAGTTTCCCCGCACTATGTTATTTGTTTTCAGGCGTGTATGAATACATCGCGTTTTCGGATTTATTGATGTATAAACTCTTGTTCAGTTTTATTTTTGTCCAATGAAAACAATTGTAATAACTAACATTGGAATTATAGTGTTTTAAATTGCAATTCTCGGCAAAATCACTTACAAGTCGCGTTTATCGTATGGATATTAAGTAAAATACATGTATGTTGTTGTTATAAAAAAATCAATGCAATTAGAACTTTGATATCACTTTTGGTTGTTTTAAAGATATACCTTATTAACAAATAAGAACTAAAGGAAAGGTGAAGATAACAAACAGTGATCAATCACATAACTTCTATAAGAAATATAAAACAGAGAGTTGGGTAAACACGAACCCCTGGACACACAGAGGTGGGTTCATGTGCCTAGGAGGAGTAAGCATCCCCTGTC
This sequence comes from Ostrea edulis, assembly GCF_947568905.1. Taxonomy (NCBI): domain Eukaryota; kingdom Metazoa; phylum Mollusca; class Bivalvia; order Ostreida; family Ostreidae; genus Ostrea; species Ostrea edulis. The sequence continues at coordinate 35,840,572 of NC_079171.1, forward strand.
GATCGGTCACACCCACCATGCGTCTTATATCTTGATCAGTTAAACGGAGTTATGAAAGGTGAAGACAACGAACATTTTTGTTTGTGTATTTTTATTCATATTGTGCATGTGTTGACCAAAAAATGCGCTCTTAAAAGATTTTCGTTTTTACATCAGACATTGTTAATATGTTCTGCGGTCTCTTGTGGTTGTACCTTGGACCTTACATGACGTCATGGCTGGATAACCTTTTGTGTCCTTTTGTCTGTCTTGCCCTGGATTGCAGTAAGGGGCCTCTTAGGTCTACAGATACACGAACGAGGATCCTTTCTTGTTGAGGAGGTTGTTGTTTCCGGTATTTTTGGTGCTGCTACTAAATAGAAGGAATTTTGTTGAGTCTCATATATTTATCTGGCTGCTATCATTCTAATGTTTTACAGTCAAATCCCTTTAACCTGTTAGCTATCTACTCTGTTTCATATGCCGTCTTGTCTAATCCGACATCCTCTCTCCCAGAGCATCTTGGATAGACAGGTTTCGCTATAAAACTGAGCATAAAAACTCTCCCGTCAACCACCTCTTATTTAGCGGGTTACAAATCACACAATTCTCCGTTTGCATCACATGTGCTTTTTAACTTTTCGATATGATTTCATTTCCTTTAATCATAGCCCCCCCCCCCCTTCAAAGAAGAGTGGCGTATTGCTTTGCATCTGTCGGTCGGTAGACCACATGTTGTCCGTTCAATATCTTGAGAACCATTCACTTGATCGTAATATTTCGTATGTGGGAAGTCACACGGTCAAAGGTTAAACTGGACATAGGAATATTCTGACCACTCAATGTCTAGAGAACCTGTTGCTTGACAGACATCAACCTTAGCAAACTGGTACATCTTCAGGAGAAGATGACCCCTATTGATTTTGAGGTCACATGGTCAAGGGTTAAACTGGACATAATAATATTTTGTCTCCTATATTTTAAGAATTATTTGCTTAATTGACACCAAACTTGGTACACTCGTACAGGATAAGGAGTAGATGACCCCCATTGATTTTAGGTCACTTGGTCAATCCACTCCTTATATAGGAAGAATATTGTCTGTTCAATATTTTGAATTGGTGATACTACTATTAATTAAATGATGCATGTGTATAACCCTTTTCAATTTTGCACCATGGGGGCATATATATATATATATATATATATATATATATATATATATATATATTATAAACATATCTTGCTATCTTTACATTCTCATGGGGGACCGTTGATCAATCTCACAACTCTGAGAAGCAATACAAAATAGAAAGTTGGACAAACACGGACCCCTCGACACACCAGAGGCTGGATCAGGTGCCTAGGAGGAGTAAGCATCCCCTGTCGACCGGTCACACCTGCCGTGAGCCCTTTGTCTTGATTGTGTCTAACATATTGAGGGTCTTTGACACTTTGACACAAAATTTCTACAAATCCTAGTTTCTGTACCTTTGATGGGGCTGTCGTTATGCAAAAAAGTGAAAATTTACTTTACACTAAACGGGGTTTATACCCAATAGTCACCTGTGTATGTCTAACCTTCCGGTCTTCTAAGCAAATACATGGAATCAATATGTGAACACGGTAAGCAATTGATAACGTATTGGAAATAGAATATGCGAAAATTTAATTCATTACTGTTGTTGTGATAAAGAAAACCCTAATGTTACGTATGACAGGCAAGTAACCTATTTATTTTATTATTACATGTAATGATAGATTGGCATCACATATTCCAATGACAGATGTTCTCACAAAAATACCCGAAAACAAAGTTCGAAAGAAATCTAACTAAACCGGAAAATATGAACTTGCAGCAAGGTGAAAGTCGTTGCAGTTGTTTATCAGAGACCCCCAACTTGGAAAGGATTTTAGTAACCTACTTATGTCTGCAGATACACAAGATGTATCGAGGTGTCGGTACCGGGTATGTGTGTCCTGGGTTTGTAATATAGAATTTTGAAAATCTTACCTATGACAGGTATCAGTTTCGCAACAAACCCTACCCCGATCATTTGCACATAATCACTATGAAACTTTATAGTCATGGATGGACCAGAGGAGGTGAAACTCATAACAGGGGGTGCGCTGCAGACTTTGTAAAGAGATGTGGAGGCAGTGGAAGGCCCTGTTACACACCAAAAAAAAAAGTCAAAATTTAAAGTCACAATCTGTAATCGCAGCTACATGATTATCATGGAGTAAACCCTCCCCCCCCCCCCACATCAATGTAACATTTATCATGTGATTCCACCTTGGGTGTTCCCGGGGGGGCATTTCTTTGTACTATACTCAATTTTAAATTTTTCATATATATTACAAATGATCAATCTCATAAATCCTATAGAAATATAAAATTAAGAATTCAAAATGTGTAACATTACTGAGGAATTCGTGAATGACATAATTGTGCGGAATATGATATTGTTTATAAAAGTAGGAGAGTGGTAGAGAATGAGCCAAATGTAAATTGAAAACATAAATTACATATGGTGTTGCAACCGAACCTGTAATGCACTATATGAATAAACATGAAATCAATTTACCGTCAAATAATTCTACTTTATGCGGACAGACTAGATGGGGTGGAAGATACGGCTCCATGTCTAAGTACTCAATCTGGAATTTAACTTTGCCATTGGGGTAGGTAAAGGTGTAAGAACATATATCCGGACTAAAACAAAAAATGAAAATTCGATAAAAATACACAGGCAGATACATGTATACAAAACGTGAGCGTCACGTGAAGATGCACATGACACGTGAGCGACCCATGAATCACTGCTCAAATGAATACTTCACATAAATTTCACCTGAATCGCTCTTCATGTGAAATTCACATTCAAAATTTTACATGAACAGGAATTCAGCTTTTTCACAGAAAATTGACATTTACAAATTATTTATATGAAAGCGGGAATTTTTCTTAATCGGAGCTCCGTGTCAGAACTCATGACGTGGAACTGAACTTCATTCATATTTATACTCATTGCGTATTTGCCATTTAAATACCTGAAGAAGTCCCCAATACTAGAGACACGCCTAATACATTTCATGTGTCAATACATTATATATGAAGTCTAAAGATAATTTTTTATATTGTGAAAATTAAATTGTCTTCGTTTTTCAGAATATCAAATACAATGCATACGAATTGATCATGTATTTATTTTACTATCATTAGTTTATCAATTGGTTTTTTTATGAAAGGAAGATAACGAACAGTGATCAATCTCATAACTCCTAGAAGCAATACAAAATAGATAGTTGGGCAAACACGGACCCACCAGAGGTGGGATCAGGTGCCCAGGAGGAGTACGCATCCCCTCTTGACCGGTCACACCCGTCGTGAGCCCCATATCCTGATCAGGTAAACGGAGTTATCCGCAGTCAAAAGCAGTGTGCCAAGAACGGTTTAACAATCGGTATGAAACACGTCAGACAGCATTTGACCCAATGCGAGGTCGTATTGACGAACTAGATCGTCATAACGACCATAGAATTTGCGAAATGCTGACTTCAATCGAGACTGTTGAAATCCCTGTACCATCAACTTGTTTGTCAGTAGCTTACCTCGATTTAAAAACTGACTATACCCAGAACAAGCTCTTGCATATCGAATTAGTTGAGATATATAAACACCATATGCAGGTGATAATGGAATATAGCTACATAAATGTGGGAAGTTGACGATGGAGAAGCTGAAATCATCCCGTTTATCATACAGTTGAGTTGTCAGTTTGCCGTTAATGTCTACTTTCAATAAAATATCTAAGTATGAAGCAGAAGTGGACGACTCTGTGGTGTCCTTTATTTCGAGCTCACAGGGATATATCAAATCGGCATATGAATGAAAGCTATCATTGTTAATAGACAAAACGTTATCGATCTATCTAAAAGTCGAAGAGATTTTTTTCTTTTCTGAAGTGAATAAAATTACTCTGAAAGGTATATTTCTATCGTGTACAAATTCTAATTTGATAAAGATTTTTTGCAGAAACCTGACATCACATGAGGATCGATCTTCCTTGAAAATAAGAACTCATTGTGCAAATGCTTCTCATGCGGAACATTTCAATTATTCCTTGCATGACTGTACAGTACTAAGAGTTGAAAGCTTTTATACAACCGGGCTTCTCAAACCACCTTACCTAGATGTGATGTTTTCTCATTCAATCTCTTATCTTTTTCGAAAGAAGCTCATAGTTAGAATGTTTTTATTTCAAAACTGCAAGTATCACTCTTGAATTTATATATCTATGCAAGTTTCTTCACTAGTGGAATCTGTTACAACTTCATATATTTTTTCACCAACGAACCAGGTTACATTTAGGTTAGTTATCTTTCACTGAAATTGTAAAAAAAAAAAATAGCAAACAGTACTGATTAATGAAAGGTGAGGATAACGATTGATTGATTAATTTTATCTTGCTTAACGTATCAGTCGAGAAATTTTGATTCATTCTCACTTAGCTAAAATTCTGAAATTACTATTCCCACTTAGCTAAAACTGTGATTTTCACACCTGAGTGGTCCCTGGGTATAGTCTGTTTTACATAACTACCTGTGATTACCAGTCAATCCTATGAAAGGAAATCATATACATGCATATATATATTATATGTATACCTTTATTGTTTAAGACATACATCTTATCAATATGAAATAAAGATTTATAATGTTTTAATATATTAATGACATTGTTTAGAGGTGTACAAATATATAAGTATATTTTCATGGACAAGATAGTGTAATTGATTGATGATTTTACATACCCTTTGAATTAAGGACAGAAAGTCATAGGAAAAAAAGTCACAGAAAAAAGTCACGGACAAAATGACCATCGACAAAAAGTCAGAATAAGATATTTTATGAAAGTAGGACAAAATGTCACAGGACAAAAAGTCACAGTTTTATAAGAACATAAGACAAAAAGTCACAGTTAGAAATGTTATGAAAGTAGGGCAAAATGTCACAGGACAAAAAGTCACAGTTTATAAGAAAATATTGATTTTGATATATATCTGAAAACACATCTGTTTTTTGTAAAGTTTAAGAAACTATATATGCATTTGGGTACCATGTACCTGTAATTGTTAGCTTAAAAGTATGTATGGAGTCTCATTTGCTAAGCCAATCATCATTCCTAAAATGGAACTCATGCAGAGTAATCTGTGGATATTACATAAATGGTGAAGTCAAAGAACAAGAAAAACATCATTTTATTCATGCACAAAATACAAAGATTGGTATGAATATAAGCATTCTATATTTTATAACAAAATGAGTTTGTCTTTCTTAAGCAAAAATCATCATTGTGACTTTTTGTCCTGTGACTTTCCGTCCGTATACCGCCTACATATGTATATGTTTAGTGTAAACTGTACTTTATTTCAAAGAGACAAGAGCATGGTTAAATATACAACATTGAAATTTCTTATATTGGAAAACAAGTGCATATGCACTTATATTAATTCCTCTCTCATTTTTTTAACTTACAAATAGCGATCACGTTTTCACAGAAAAAAAAGAAATGAACAACAGTAAAAAAAAAAGTGATACAACTGGAATGTGGAATAATTAATAATCGTAATTGCAATTAAAATGATTTGGATCACACATGTTACAAAATGTAGACACTATGAATATGTGCATGTAAACAAAGGGAAGGTTTTACTCAAAATAAGACATATGAGTAAGTGTCAAATTTACAAAATGGATAAGATATATGTAGGCAAGAGATACAATATTCATTATGTATGTTTACACAGGTAATACTGTAAAGAAAAATTATCTATGACATGCTTGTAAACAATACACTTTGAAGACGAATTAAAGTGTTCAACTAAATCTTTAACTTAGTTATATAACTCATTTTTTTTCATATCAAATGTAGTATTTTCTTGTTCACACCAAATATATACCCTAAACCAATCTCAAACTATTTTTCTTTCACACAGTAAGCCCAGTATTTGTTTCAATTTTTCATTCTATCACATTTGTAATATGATTTATCATAGCAATTTCTAATAATATGATTTTCACTATGTAACACTTTAAACAAAAATTTTAACATCCTAAACTATCGAATAATTCAAGAACACTAGAAGTTTTAGTCCATGAATAGTTTATTACTTCTGTCATCATGAATTTTGAAAGTGACTCTCTCTCTCTCTCTCTCTCTCTCTCTCTCTCTCTCTCTCTCTCTCTCTCTCTCCTGGTTTATGAGATTTTTTTTAGCTTATTTATTTAGGAATAGGCACATATAGCACATATACAATATAAATACCAGACAATATCACAGAGGAACACATAGTTAAAACAAAAGTTGTTGTTAAATACATAACATAAAAAGGTAAACTTTAACAGCTACTTGACTTTAAGAGCACGGTGAATAAATTAATGTATATGCCTATGCCGAGGATAACCCAAGAAAGCCATATGGCTTATTTCCAATGGGTCCTTCTGATCTTATTATGTGAAATCCAAGTGATGGACTATGCAGATGTCGCATCTCATCTCATTCATTTAGACTGATGTTTTCCTTTTTTTGTACTTGCATTTCTTTATGTGTTTCATTGTTAAACTGATATGTTCCTTAAATCTAAATGTGTTTAATGTATAAAAATTTAGAATTAATCTCAAATCTTTCTTTCTTTTGAAATAGAATTTTACTGCCCAATTTCAGTATCAAACAAAACTACCTGTGATGTGTTACAAAACAGACTATAGGTTACCTGTAATTATTTTCCTTTGTTCTTTGACACCCTTACCTGTGCACCATTCCCATCTAGCTAAAACCAGTCACCCGTACATATTTAAGAATTTTAGCTAAGTGGGAAGACACCGAAATTTTCACTCATACGGAGATGTCACCAATACCGGTGAATGGTTTCAAATTTAGGCTTACGTCCATTGAGCAGTGAGGGTTCTTTAGCGTGCCACGCCTACTGTGACACGGGTAATCCATTTTTAAGGTCATTTCCGAGGACTCGTGACATTCACATCTGATACCGAGTGTTTGGCGATGGAACTGTCACTAACCGTTTTAATGACATCGGTCTGTCGCGGCCAGGATTCAAACCCAAGCCTTCCGCATACGGGGTGAACACTCTAACTTCTCGGCCACCGCGGTATGAGAATAACGAACGGTGATCAATCTCATAACTCCCATCCAATTCCCCGGGGACATGATTCAAAAAAACTTAATTTGCACTATGTTAAGAAGCTTTCAGATAAGTATTATGTTTTCTGGTTCAGTGGTTCTTGAGAAGATTTTTAAAGATTTTTCCTATATATATGTATGTAAAACTTTGATCCCCCTTGTGGCCTCATCTTACCCCCCCCCCCACCCCAGGGGCCATGATTTGAACAAAATTGAATAAGCATTATGTCAGGAAACTTGCATGTAAATATCAGCTTTTCTGGCTCGGTGGTTTTTACGAAGAATATTTTTAAAGATTTTTCATATATATTTAAAGATAAACCTTTGATACCCTATTGTTGCCCCCCATCCATCCCCCGGGGCCATGATTTTAACAAACTTGAATATGCATTGTGTCAGGAAGCTTTCATGTAAATATCAACTTTTCTGGCTCAGTGGTTCTTGAGCAGTTTTTAAAGCTTTTTTTCTATATAATATTTGTATGTAAAAGTGTTACCCCCCTTGTGTCCCTATCCTATTCCCGGGGACATGATTTTAACAAACTTAAATCGACATTATGTCAGAAAGCTTGCATGTAAATATCAGCTTTTCTGGCTCAGTGATTCTTACGAAGAATATTTTTAAAGATTTGTCCTATATATTTGTATGTAAAATTTTCATCCCCTATTGTGGCCTTATCCTACAACCGGGGACCATGGTTTTAACACACTTGGATAAGCATTAAGTGAGGAAGCTTTCATGTAAATCTGAGGTCTCCGGCTCAGTGGTTCTTAAGAAGAATATTTTTAAAGATTTTTCCTATATATTTGTATGTAAATATTTGATCCCATATTGTAGGGATTACAAAGATTTCATGTAAATATCATCTTTTCTGGCTCAGTGGTTCTTGAGAAGAATATTTTAAAATATATTTGCTAAATATTTGTGTATAAAACTTTGATCCGCCCTTGTGACCCCATCCTACCCCCGGGGGAATGATTTTCACAAAGGTGAATCTACACTATGTCAGGAAGCTTTCATGTAAATATCAGCTTTTCTGACTCTGTGGTTCTTGAGAAGAAGATTTTAAAAGATTTTCCCTATATATTTGTATGTAAAATTTTATCCCCTATTGTGGCCCCATCCAACCCCTGGGGCCATGATTTTAACAAACTAGAATCTGCATTATGTCAGGAAGCGTTAATATAAATCTTAGCTTTTCTGGTTAAGTGATTCTTATAAAGAAGATTTTTAAAGATTTTTCCTATATAATTGTATGTGAAACGTTGATCCCCTATTGTGGCCCTATGCAACCCCCGGGGGCCATGATTTGAACGAAATTGAACCCGCATTATGTCATGAAGCTTTCATGTACATCTCAGCTTTTCTGTCTTGGATCTTACGAAGCTTTCAGCCCAGGTGAAAAGAAGGTGGTAAACAGTATGTAGCAGACAAAGATAATTTAATAAACAAATTTACACAAAATTTATTATTACAAAATGTATTTCGTTATTTGCGCTTTTGAACAGTTGAAAATTGAAATACGTGACAGCTATGTTATATTTCTATCAAATATAATCAACACAGTAAATGACATTAATTCATACCATATCTACTCACCCTTCAGCAGGAGTCGGAAATTGCGGTGATGTCACTGTCGTTTCCGTAGTAAGAGTGAGCTGAACGTGCGACTTGGGTACTACACAGGGTGCTGAGAAATAGAAGAATTGAATGTATGTGCGCAGGTATATAATGCTCTACAATACACCTTTCTTAAAAATGCGTTTCCCTCAATTCACATACTGTTTAAATAATATAAGGGGAAAATGTTAATGCTAGAAGATAGGTGATTGGGATCTGGGGTTCACGGTGGTTGTGACCGGTCAACAGGGAATGCTAACTCCTAGGCACCTGATCCTACCTCTGGTATGTGAAGAGGTCCGTGTTTGTCCAACTCTCTATCCCATATTCCTTGTTGGAGGTATGATGTTGATCATTGTTCGTTACCTTCACCTTTTATCTAGTGATCAATCATCCAAAAATTTACTTTGTTAAACACCACTCGGAATCCACGCAAAAGTACTCTGAATTCGAAATACAAATATGCCGCAGTTTCTCATTGACGATATCTTTGTAGCGTTTGAAAATCATGTCTTCCAACTTCCTGTTAAAATTCATATGGTCACGAATTGTGCTGCTTTGTTAGGCCTAAAAAATTAATCACTTGGTTCTCAGGCCCGCCCTCATCTCTTTTAACAATGCGCATTATCCATAAAATTTCTCTCATGCGCTCGCGAGGTGCTAAAATAAACCTGGAAACTCCGACCGCATTTTAGAGACTCCCGTCAGTAGAATTTTTTGACAAACGTCTGGATGATACATACTTGTGCAATCAAATCGTGCCATGCATAATACTGTTTGGTTTGAGTAATGGCGGTCCCCATATCTAACCCGTGTTGTCGCCTTTGCCACGACATTTTGTCTTTAAAAAAACAAAAAAACGGACGATTTTAGAAGAACGTTTTGGGGTTTACGATCAACTTCAAGAGATAATCGATAATGTACCTCACCCAAATGACGATAAAGGACGGTATGCGCAGGAATAAACTAAAAAAAAAAACTCGGGAAAATTGAGTATAATATCAAAACGAAAGTAAAAACGCTGAAATATGAATGACATGTTTCGATACGTGATTTATGCCTTAAACACAAAGATGACATAGGCTTACAGCAATTATGCACACTTAAATAAAAACCAATGTGGTTGTTTTCATCTCTTAACTCTATTTTGTAAACATACACATGTGACATAAATTATAACGCATTATCTGATTCATTGGGTTTTGACACAATCTGAACAAACTGGTATATATCGTATATGTTCCCTCCAATATGCTTTTACTGTGCAGATGACACAGTTGAGCAAATTGAAGTGGCTTATCCCACTAGTGAAAGCTGAAGGACTAATCACCACTTGCCACACAAAAAGAATGAATGTAGAAAATGCAAGAGAAAAAAAGAAGAGAAGGAAATAATGTTCTTAATTTCTTTCAATGTGTATTGAGCAGTGGATTAAAAAAAATGCGAGTTTTGTAGTAAAATTAAAAAAAAAATAATATCTCGTCTGTTTTTATGAGGTACAAAGGGGGGGGGGGGGAGGCCTCCCTCCCACAATTATTTTTGACAAAACTGGTTGATTTCAGCTTCACAATCCTCAACTTTCCATATATCTGTAACAACATTCCAGTATCATTTGCACATCGTGTTTATATGTCTGAAAACTGAAACTGTTTTTATTATCCTCTCGTGAAACTAGTTGCGAAGGGGATATATCATCGCTAATGTGCGTGTGTGTATCCGTCACAGCTTGTGGGCAAAATGTAAATAAAACCCTTGCACTAAGGAGTATCAAACTTTGCATACTTCTGTGGTATTGTAAGAAGACGAACCCTATTTATTTTCAAGTAAAATTGTGAAGTATTGTTTTAGGATACCGTGTAATTACACCATTAAAAACTGAATTTTTATGTACGAGTTAATAATACAGACTTCCAGATAAAATGAAAGTAAAATTAGAATAGGAAGAGGATGGCCCCGATGAGGGTTGAACGTATCAATTTATTATGAATTCCAGAATATTGATAGTATACACGAATTCAGGTAACTTTGTCTTTGTATGCGATCATATCATTGAAAGTTAGCGTGCACAAATCGTGGGACGTTATGTATGATTTAAGTGTTTGAAACGGTTGAGAGTTACGTCCCTTTGTTCAAACTGTGAATAAAAGAAATCGGTGTAAATATTTATAATTAACGGATTACTTGATAAAATGATAGTACAACAAAGACTGTTATAGTTATAAAAACGAAATGAAAATGTTGTTTGCGTTAATATAAGCACGAGTATGCTAAATTTCTAACTGCTTGACTTTTAAATACTGTTAACAAGTGTTATGATTTAGATGTATAAAAAGCAGTACGGTCTATATATTTAGGTTGATATCATGAAGTATAAAGCATCGTTTGATATGACAAATAAAGAACTGATAAACATGAGAGAAAGTGCTAAATGAATGATGGTGGAGTGCTGAGTTGTCTGCTTACAACTGAGTTTTTTTAAACAATAAAGACAAGCAGTCAGCAACCAAGGGTACACTTGACAAGAGAATACCCCTAAGTGATCAAGCATCCACCTAGCCAGTTGGTAAATTGGTAGGACAAGTGCCTAAAGCATTTATTTTGTAAACATCAATGGTGTTTCTATAATTTATCACACCAGGTAAGTTTCTGGCATATCTGTATATTTTGCATTCATTATTGTTTATCAATGAAATTCTTATACTGTATCAATTTTGATGCACTATATGTGCATTTTGACAAATAATGTCTCTTCAGTGAAGCTCAACTGAAATGTTTGAAATCCGAAATAACGATAAACTTGTTAGAGCTATTTTAGAGGATAAAAGTGCCAAAAGTCAAAAGCAAAAAATCGATGTAAGACTCTGACAAACCGAGTACGATCCCAACCACAAATGCAAGTTATGCCCCCAACCGGATGTTTCGCACCTGTCTGGTGGTCAGTTGGTATACCTAGTTTTCTCCACTTAATATATTTTGGAACATTTCCTTGATACACAAACATACCTCTTCCGCTGAAAGAGAGAGAGACAGGGGAGGAGGTGATGAGAGCAGAAAGAAGCAGGGATGGGATAAAGGCCATGGTATCAATTGAAAGTAGTTTTTACATGATAAATATTTCATATTTACTCTCATCGAAGCTATATATATATATATATATATATATATACTCTCATCAAAGCTATATATATATATATATATATATATATATATATATATATATATATATTTGTAAAACGTATACGGTACCAATTTTGATGCACCAGATGCGCATTTCGACAAATAATGTCTCTTCAGTGATGCTCAACCGAAATGTTTGAAATCCAAAATAATTATGAAGTTTTGGAACTAAATATAGCCAAAAACAGCGTGCCAAAAAAGTGGAGCCAAATTCGTCCAAGGATAAGAGCTATGCACGAGGGAGATAATCCTTAATTATATATATATAAAGCATGAAGTAATCCATCTTCATTTTCTGCAAAGAATTTGATCTGATCCCCCATTTATGCCTAAATAATGCATATGTTCATAACATTTCCTATCGCGAGGGGATGCTCCGCTTAGCTGTGATCCTGTTTGATTTGACGCCTAGTTTTACACAGAGTATTCAATGGCGTTGTACATTTAAAATATGAACAGTTTTAAAAAAAATAAGCAATACACTATATACATACAAACACATCAAAACTGTCAGGGGCCTTCGTGACCGAGTGGTTAGAGCATCCCGCTCTCAAAATCACACGGGTTTATATTCCACTCGCGCCGGTAAGTGAGAAAGTTTCCCAGTTTACTTTCGGTAGGTCGGTGGTCTCTTCCCAGGTACATTGTATCTGGGTTCTCTCTTCCACCAATAAAAACTGAGCGCCATCAGATAACTGAAAATTTGTTGAAAGAGCAAACAATCAATCAATCATTAAAACTGTCTAAGCAAATGTGTCTTCAGTCTGGCTTTAAAAATATATAGAGAGTTGGACTGTCTTATTTCTGCCGGTAAACTGTTTCAGTCTCGGACCAATGGTTCCCAAACTTCTGTCACTGGAAGTTTTACGCCTATTAAAAGGAACAATATAGCAACTCTCAGAAGATTGAGCGGAACGTAACTTTTGATTTGGTACATGTTTTGCTAAAAGTTCTGTTAAATACAATGGCGCTTCGCCCACGTGACAATAATACATGAAAATCAATAATTTAAATGATAGCCAAGAATTGATAGGTAACCAATGTAGGTCAACGAGTGTATCCCTATAGCTGTCAAATTTCTGACGATTTAATACAAGTTTCGCACCCATGTTTTGGATTCTTTGCATTTTACATATTTCAGGATGTGGTATGCCGTATTAAATCACATTGCAACAGTCCAAATAAAAAAATACTAAAGATAAAACCAAAATGTCTGTAGGTTCCTTTGTCAGATTTTTGCGAATACATTTAATCCTAAGATAATTAATCATACCTGTTCGACATTTTCTTCTTATATGTTCCTTAAAATTGAGAATTCCATCCAAATATGCACCTAAGTATCTTATACAACGTTCTGATTAAATTTCATCACCATTGATATTAATAACTTTTGTACAACATTTATCCTGTTGTTTACTGTTGCCAAATAAAATGAATTCGGTCTTTCATGTCTTCATTTTCAGTTTATTTGCATTCGTCCAATCGTTAATGATTTCAACACATTTTTCAAGTTCTCGGATGACTTCGGTTTCGTTGTGAATGAAGGTAGGCCTAAACCATTTATTTGCAGTATAATCATCCTCGAGACTGAAATTGTCGGAGAAATAACGTCAAACAATGTGCCCGCCATACGTAAGGTACAACCACGGACCTAAACAGCTCCCCTGTGGAACACCATACTGTAACTGACGCATTGATGATGACATAGAATTAATACACACTCGGCAACTACGCGGTCGTCGGTATGAATCGATTTAAGGCGGGTGTGACCGATGGACAGGGGAGGTTTACTCCTCCTAGGCACCTGATCCCACCTTTGGTATATCCAGGAGTTCGTGTTTTCCAAACTTTCTATTCAGTATTCCTTGTAGGAGTTATGAGATTGATCACTGTTCGTTATCTTCAGTTGTACTAGTAACGTCACACTACATAACGGATAGTAGCACAGCAATACATAACGGACAATAATTTTGTAATATTTAACAGACAGTTATGGCGTAATATATAACGAATTTCAACCCCTCATAATGTATGAACAATAGTAATCTTATATATATATAAACCGGTCCCGTTAGCTCAGTATTGGAGCGTTAATTTCATGACCGGAGGTCGCGAGTTCGAGCCTCGTATGTGCCATGGTTGTGTGAAACCTAAGACATAAACACATGTAATGATTGGTTCTATTTTATTTATTTCTCATTCCCTATGCATTACTATCGGAGATGTGCACTGGTCGAGTCCAGCTAGAAAATCACTCAGGTGTGACAATCACATTTACAGTATCTTCGTGGTCTTTGGTGGTCGGGTCTTCCGACAGTCTGTTGGAGTTCCCATGGGCAAGAATTGTGCTCCTTTGTTAGCTGACCTGTTTTTGTGTTCATATGGAGCGGAGTTTGTTCAAAAACTTCTACGTGAGAGGAGGGAATCTCTCGCTGTGGCCTTCGGTTCGACTTTTGGATGTGTCGATGGCGTTTTGTCTGTTGGCAGTGGTGGCTTTCGTTCGTGTGTCGGTTTGATGTGTCCTTGTGGGCTCGGGGTGGGGGACACCGCGGGGTTGTCCGCTTCTGCTTCGTGTCTGGATGTTTTATTGAGGGTAGACGTTGACGGACGGCTGGCGGCTCGGCTGTGTGGCAGGCGGGGTGGTTTCAGCTTCTCCGTCGTAGACTTCCCGCATTTGGGTGGCAGTATTCCATTGTCGCCTGCGTGTGGTGTTTGTGTATCTCAGCTGGTTCGGTGTGCAAGAGCTTGTTCTGGGTATAGTCGGTTTTTGAATCGAGGTAGGTTGCTGACAGACAGGTTGATGGTGCGGGGGTTTCGGCGGTCTCGGTTGGGGTCGGCGTTTCGCGGGTTCTGTGGTTGTTGTAGCGAACTGGTTCGTCGGTGTAGCCTCGCGTTGGGTCGGGTGCTGTCTGGCGTGTTTCGTGCCGGTTGTTGGGCCGTTCTTGGCACGCTGATTTTGACTGCGGATGGCTCAGTTTGCCTGATCAGGATGTGGGGCTCACGGCGGGTGTGACCGGTCAACAGGGGATGCTAACTCCTCCTAGGCACCTGATCCCACCTCTGGTGTGTCCAGGGGTCCGTGTTTGCCCGGCTGTCTATTTTGTATTGCTTGTGGAAGTTATGAGATTGATCACTGTTCGTTATCTTCACCTTGCATTTAGGGTATATACGGGTAAAATAGGCTAACTGAAAGAAATATGGCGGATAAGATGAGAAATGTGTGCGTAATTATTATTTAATGTCAGCTTTAACATACAAACGCCTATCGCGACACGAGACTTCCTTTTATAAAGGTGATATCCAAAAGATCCGTGATTCTCATTTCTAAATGTATCAGCTGTTCAGTTTGCTTACATCAACACCAGTGACGTCGTATCATACGAATATTCATGAGAATTACGTATACAAAGCACACGTGACCATTTTGTTGAACAACGGATTCTATTAATTTTGCAACAAAAAATGTACCTCTCCTTGCATTATTTCTCATATCAGGTTTTAAAAACTGATTTAAAAACAGTTTTTTAAACTTCATTTTTAACAAGGAATTCGAATTTGGGCTTTTTTGTGATTTTGTTTCCGTTTTAGCTATTTCACTGATCGCTAAAGCGACCGTATATATAGCCTTTGGTGGCACACATTTTAGCGCCATATTTTGGGGAACGGTATACTAGAAATGTTCCATTCTTTCTTTTAATGTCATCAGGCTCTTTAGGGGGAAAAACTTCGAACTGTGCTGCTTTGTTTTTATTGATATATAAATCAATATATGAATCCGGATATTAATCATGTAACGTTTTTTTCGTGACCATATAGATATTGATACTACTAATCAAAAAATAAAATGTTTATACCTTTGTCTTTTGCAAATACCACTTATGTATAATAGTATACTGACATTGCATCATATCAAATAGAATCTCAACACGGATTTCGACTGATTTATATATATATCATGCAAACCCCGATACATATAACAATCACCAGACGTAAAACGAACACACCAAAAACCAATCAAAAGGAGTACTGTGAAAGGTGAACAGTGATCAATCTCATAATTCCTACAAGCAGTATAAAATATATAGGTGGGCAAACACGGACCCTTGGACACACCAGAGGTGGTATCAGGTGCCTAGGAGGAGTAAGCATCCCCTGTCGACTATTAAATAACACGTTGATATATATAAATGTCGATTTAAAGGCAAAAGCAAGTGATTCGTTTTTCTTTTGATGTAGACGATTTGAAATAAAGTATGCGTCTTAAGCATAGAAAACAGATAAACTTATAAAGGATCACAATTTGTGCCCATGGGAATTCCAAACTTACTATTGAAAAATATGATCACCAAAGACTATGTCGATTATTTACTAGGTGTGCATAGCATTGCCTTAATTTGAATATTTACTTCATGTAATGTTTTCTTACATTCCTCCTTTCCAGATATCACAACGATCTTGAATCCCGATTCATTAGCGTTTGTTGTTCCATCTGTCATAATCCGTGCAGTAAAACTGTTTCCTAATGTCGTGACTTTCGATCTGTAATCACCACAGTTAGTAACACAGCATGCAAAGTCTATTTGAGTTGATGTCGTCTTACCTAAAACAATGGTGAATATTGTTTAGAAATATAGTCGACGTGTCTGAATGTCGAAAGGAAGGGCACATTAAGGCATTTCTTCCTCTTACTTTGGTCACCGTAACGATCCGGGTTAGAATAGGTCCTCAGTACCCCCTAACTTGTTGTAAGATACAACTAAATAGGGCGGTCCTTTGGATAAGGTCGCAAAAACTAAGGTCCCTTGTCACAGCAGGTGTTGCACAATTAAGACCCACTGCTCAAACGCCGTAAGCACCGAGTATAGGCCTAAATTTGCAGGCCTTATCCGACAATGGTAATGTCTCCATATAAGTGAAAGATTCTCGAGGGGACGTTAAACAATATACAATCAACCATACAATCCTTCTATTTAGAAGATTGTTTTTAAAAATTTGAATTCTGACTCATACGAATACAAAAACAGCTCTCCTGATAAAGGAGAATATTTTTTTTTATCATTGCGTTATTCCTCGTTAACCCTTGATATATTATGAGAAAGTATCCACAATTTCCGTTTTATGTGGAGAGATTTGTTGAAGTTTTGCCACGATATAAACCCGGATCCCCACGGTGACCAAAGTAAGAGGAAGAAATTTAAGTTTATATCGTGGTAAAACTTCAACAAAACTTACGACAAGTAAGGGGGTTCTGAGGACCTATTCTAACCCGGATCCCCACGGTGACCAAAGTAAGAGGAAGAAATGCCTGTGTTTGCCGTCGTAAAATGAAACATAGAAAGGATTTACATAAAAGCTATGACTAATCGATTCTTAACACATATTAACGGAGTGATGCAGACAACGTGATGAACGCCTGATAGTACCTGTGATAATGTGTCTGCACAATTAGTCACCCTCTTTGTACGGAAGTTTATTAGGGCTGCAGCAGTATCTTTTTTTTTAGTTTGTTATAACATATTGATATTTTTTTATAACATTAATAATTTCTAATAACAAATTATTAATTTGTGATAACAAATTACTAATCTGTTATAACAAATTACTAGTCTGTTATAACAATTACTAATATGTTATAACAAATTACTAGTATGTTATAACAAATCACTAATCTGTTATAACAAATTACTAGTCTGTTATAACGAATTACTAATCTGTTATAGCAAATTTCTAATCTGTTATAACAAATTACTAATCTTTTATGAGAAATTACTAATCTGTTATAACAAATTATTAGTCTGTTATAACAAATTATTAATCTGTTATAACAAATTACTAATCTGTTATAACATTTTTTTTTTAAATCTCTTACAACAAATTATTAATCTGTTATAACAAACTACTAATCTGTTATAACAAGTTAGTAATCTGTTATAACAAATTATTCCTCTGTTATTACAAGTTATTTAATCTGTTATTTCAAATTACTGATTTGCTAACAGATTATCAATATCAACGAAAAGAGTCGTGCATTTTCTCTCCATAGTCTCCACATATCAAAGATCTATGTCAAAAGACCAACAAAAAAAAGCTATGGCCCGGACAAACTTAGTACGGGAAGCGGAAAAAGAAGAATTCACACTTAATCAATGTTTCCTTTCTGGGAAGGGGAGGTACATGTATATCTATTCATAAATATTTTAAAGAAAAAATGTGAAATACCACCGGTACAAAAATCAAGAACATGCATATATTTTCAGTATGGGTTTCCTGTAAACTGAAAGTTATGTTGTCAATATCTGTAGTTTTAGCACCATGTACTAGAAGGCTTTATAAGTTGCAATAATTCACAGTAGTAACTAAAGTGACCATAAAGCAAAACAAGAAGTTTATCGGTCTTAAACATGACCTGAGTCTGAGCTGATCTGCAAAAGCTAAATATAATATGAATAGAATTTACATTATATGTAACTTAGATATGCAACCTGGAAAATTAGTATCGATTTCATAGCCTTTTGCAGTAGTGATACTTTTAACTAATGCTCAGATTACCAATAAAGAATGTAGGCCTCTTGTTACATTCATAATTTTAAATAGCAAATTAGTAACTTGAAATAACAAATTGATAATCTGTTATAACAAAATAGCAATTTGAAATAACAGATTGATAATTTGTTATAACAAATTATTAATGTGTTATAACAAATTATTAATGTGTTATAACAAATTATGAATTTGTAATAACAAACTACAATAAAATCAATATATGCACTCAGGAGCACATGAGTCGAGTTGCATGAGATACATTGTAAAGTCAGGAATGATGTGGCATATTCATAATCGTGAAGAACTAATTGTTGGATATAATGTAATAAATTCTTGTGAATATATTTTTAAAGGAGTTTGGAAATGGGCATCCTTCATTGTTGTATATTGCCTCTTCTAATACTCCTATATAAAGGCTGATTTCCTTCGCTACCTACTATCAACAATCTAGTTTGACCTTTTATCTATTTTCTCCAAAATCTATAGTGGTCTTCCTTACCTGATACCTTACCCACCCAACAATACCTCCAAATTTCAACTGATTCGGATTTAAACTTTTGGAGTTATCATGCAGATCCAGATATTTCTAAAATTTTCAATCTTTTTCAGGACTGTGACCTTGACCCTTTTTCTCCAAAATCAATAGGGGGTCTTCCTAACCTGATATCCAACAATATAATAAAGTTTCATTTGATTCAGTTTTAAACTTTTCGAGTTACTCTCCAGAAACCATATTTGTCTGAAGTTTTCAATCTATTTCGGTCACTGTGACCTTGACATTTGACCTTTTTTCTCCATAATCAGTAGGAGCCTTGTTTTGCTGGTGTCCAATAATATATCCAAGTTTCATTTGATTCAAATTTTAAAACAATGAGTTATCGTCTTGAAACCATTTGAGGGGGGATTTTAAATCTATTTTCGGTCACTGTGACCTTGACCTTTGATCTATTTTCTCCAAAATCAATAGGGGTATTCCTTACTTGGTACATAACAATATCTTTAAGTATCATTTGATTCGGATTTAAACTTTTTGAGTTATCATCCGGAAACCAAATTTTTCTGAAAGTTTTATTCTATTTTCGGTCACTGTGACCTTGACCTTTGTCCATTTTTCTCCAAAATAATAGGGCTTTTGCTTACCGAGTACCCAACAATATATCAAAGTTTCATTTGATTAGATTGTAAACTTTTTGAGTTATCATCCGGAAACCAATTGTTGACGCCCAACCGCCCGCCCGCATCTCCAAACCAATAGCCGAGTTCAACTTCGTTGGAACTCGGCTAAAAAGATACTGATGCGGCCCTAATATATTGATAATTTGTTTTTCTTTCCCCACATTATGTGGAAACATGCGAAAATGCGTTCACGTGGTCACGACCCTGACATTTCAATGTTTATATTAAAATCCTCTCAATGCAATTATATGCTTTATGTTTTAAAACAATACGGTAACCGCTTAATGAAATTGTGCATGTAAAATTAACTGAACAACATCTGTTCGTTTAGACTACTTGATTCCGGTTTGAGCCAGTGCTATAACACGTTCAGATTAAGGTTAAACCCGATATTTGGCTTGGAAAAACGTTACACTGAGGAATAAAAGACAGAGCTTGCAATATATTAAATTCAGTGGACTATGGGTAGATACAAGCCGAAAATAACGAACAGTAGATAATAAAACTACCTACCATTGTACAATTTGAGTTGATCCGAACAATGAATATAAATGTCCATGACTTGAAAGGTTATCTGTAAATTTGGATCGGCTGTTTCAAATATCCACTCGCAAAACATGGAACTGCAAAATGTATTTTCTTGAAATCATTATTTGTGTAAGTGAAATTGCATCAGAAATTGCACCGATGAGAAAGATGACGTCAGTGATATTTTTGTTCACTAGTTTTCGGGTAACATGGCCTTTCATCACAGTGACTTACTGGATATGTTTTCCTTTAATACAAAATTACTCGCGCCTTTCTGGCCTTTCAGAAATCCTTAGAACTATAATTTTATATAAACTTTTCATCAAACTAGAAAGAGAGATGCGCGATGACCTAATTCATCGCATTGGCTTAGCGGAGATCAGTAATTTATTTGTTATACGATTGAACAATTTGAAACTGGCGAATAGAAATTACAAATAGATACGAAACTGGGGAATAGAAATTACAAATGGATGCGAAACCGGCGAGTAGAAATAACAAATGAATACAAAACTGGCGAGTGGAAATAACAAATGGATACTTGCTTGCTCACCTTAGTATACGGCTAGACTGCGATGTGTGAAAAGTGATCAGATATCGAGTTTTTGTCGTTTTTTTCTTTCAAATATGACTAAATAATTCAAAACATCGAGGTTGACAACTACAGCATATACACGTACCAGACGGATACATCTTATACGTTATATTTAGATCGGACTCGATGCCAGCAGAATTTGTTTTATAAAAGTCTATCTGAACTATTTGTGATATGGGAATAGTCATTAACTATCAGCGGGTGGAGGGACATATTTATCAAAGTTTACACCCATTCATATGACCTAACCCTCTCCCCCTAAACAGGAATAAAAAGATCATGACCCCCCCCCCCCCCCCGTCTGGTCCATAATTTGCATGTACGATCCCCCCTTCTCCTCCTCTTGACTTTGGATGAAACTCATGACAATTTTAGTCCTTTAGACCAGAACGATTGATTGTATTATTCAAACTGCATGTCTTTTTAGTTTGCATGATGCTTATTACATACATGTTCAATGATTGATTGTCTCATTTTAATAGGACAACCATTTGATTTTCAAGAAGGCTTGGAAGATCCTTTGATTGAAAATATCTGTTTTCAACAGTGTTTTCAGAACTAAAATATTATTTTTACGTAGACCAAATCAAAGCATTTATTTTCATGATTGCGGTACGTTTGATCCCATATCGGGCTAGATCTTGGAGATAACATTTTTTCTTCATAAAGAAATTATATGGCTACCATCAGCCACGTACCTCAAAGTACTCGACTCTACTCTAACTAAGTGTTTCGCGGTGTGTTATGAGGTTATGATATTGACCTGATTGATTTGATTGATCAATAAATTGAATTTCAGCTACATGCAAATCCGCCTGATCAGGAGTTTATTTGCACTCTACAATTATCATGCAGTTTGAGTATTCTACAATTGAGGATGTGAGCATACCCCCCTTAAATTTTTGTTGCGTTTATTTTGATTCGATATGCAAGAGCTTGCGTATAGTCATGCAGTTTTTAAATCGAAGTAAGCTACTGACAAACAGGTTGATGGTACAGGGGTTTCAACGGTCTCGATTGAAGTAAGCATTTCGCAAATTCTATCGTCGTTATAACGATCTAGTTTGTCAATACAATTTATCATTGGGTCAAATGCTCTCTGACATGTTTCATACCGATTGTTAAGCCGTTCTTGGCACACTAATTTTGACTGCGGATAACTCCGTTTACCTGATCAGGATATAGGGCCCACGGCGGGTGTGACCGGTCAACAGGGGATGCTTACTCTTCCTAGGCACCCTGTACCATCAACTTGTTTGTCAGTAGCCTGCTTCGATAAAAAAAAAACCCTGATCATACGCAGAACAAGCTGTTGTGTATCGAATAAGTTGAGAGATATAAACACCATATGCAGGTGATAATGAAATATCGCTAGACAGATATGGCAAGTTGACGATGGAGAAGTGATATCATCACGTTTGTCATAAAGTTGAGTTGTTAGTTTGCCGTTAATATCTACTTTCAATGAAATAACTAAGTATGAAGCAGAAGTGGGCGACTCTATGGTGTCTTTTATTTCGAGGTCAATGGGATATATCGGATCAACATATGAATGAAAATTATTACTATTAATAGATAATACGTCGTCGATGTATCTAAATGTCGAAGATGTTTTCTTCTCACGTAGAAGTTTTTTTTATTAATAACTTCTGCTTCATAGGAATATAAAAACAGGTCAGCCAACAAAGAAGCACAATCAATTCGTGCCCAAGGGAATTGCAACAGACTGTTGGAAGACCTGATCACTAAAGACCACGAAGATATTGTCAATGAGGAACTCCAGCATATTTTTTATTTGAACTTCAGAGAACTTGTGCGTCGAATCAAAGTGGTGTTTAATAAATTATTTTTTTGGATGACTGCGCACTAGATAGGAATATTTGCGTTTTCCATTTCTGTTGAAGAAGCAACTGTCTATGATTTCAAAAAGTCTAGTCTAGTCATGGGGTTATGCAATCATGTTGTTAGATTACTTACCTGTTGAGTGATTTAGAACTTATGTTCTGAACAGACGGGTTTAAAATATTGGAAGCCTTCCGATGACACCCCCATGGTTTTCCTTTTTGAACGACAACCCCCTAGTACTTCATAAATGCTACCCATGGCTTTCTCCTAAAATGCTCCAGTCCCCCCCCTCCCCCTGATGATAAATAATGACTGTTCCCTAGAAATTACATTGTCTATAAAACACAACACAAGGTAATAATAAGTGAATAGAGAGGCAAGTATTGATTGAAAAACCCAACATACCAATGAATCTTCTCAATTTTGATAATTTCAATTTATCTTTGACCTGATATATTTACCTCGAACACACATATAAATAATATAAGAGCTCCGCAAAAAGGATCATACAAATATCGCTTCGCAATGAGTATCTACAAGCTTTTCCTATGAATTATCGTAGTAACCTTGGTATTTGGTCCCAAAATCAGTAAGGTTCTTCCTTTCTTCATAACATAAGCTACATGTGTAGTAATAAATCAATCGAAGAGAAACAAAATGTGTTTATGAAACACAAATGCCCCCGATAATGGCCAATTTTGAAGATGGCCGAGGTCCCAAACAAAAATATCTTAATACCAATAGAAAGATCCTGTCACAAGAAATGCTCCTTTGCAATATGAAAGCTCTAATATTTACCATTTAGAAGTTATGACCAATGTAATTTCTTTTAGGTAGGTAAAATGTCAAGGTCAAAAGGTTTAGTACCAACGGAAAGGTCTTGTCACAAGAAATACTCATGTGAAATATCAACGCTTTAGCACTTGCTGATCAAAAGTTATTAACAAGGTTAAAGTTTTAGACAGAATGACAAATAGAATAAAAACAATATCACCCCCCCCACACACACACACACACACACACACACACACGATCTTCGATCTTAAGGGCATATAAACATGGCCGCTGGAGGGTCTACAAGCTCAATGATACACACACGCTTTCATTTACTCTATCTCTCTCTCACACATACACACGGTCCCATTGCTTATTCACTCCCCAAATGAATGGCGAGGGGATAATTATTGTTAGATTTTTTGTTTGTTGTTATTGGGTCTTAACCAATCAAAAGCACGAAGGCATTCAATCGTTTATTCATACTAATTATTATGTATTATTGTGGGCTATATGAGCCAGAAATGAAGACTTACGTTGGGTAGGATCCAGATGGTCCATTTGGAAAATAACTGTAGACTCCGTACAACTCATTTATAGTGATGGTCTTGGAACCTGTACACGTTAGGGGTGTCTCTGGAAAAAAAGAAGTAGAATATGATTATTTGTTCGTTTTACGTCCCGTCGAGAATTTTTCACTCATACTGAGACGTCAGCAGTTGTAGGAGGTATCTGAAATATTGATCTATGCTTAGCAATCAAGGCAGTGTCGGTGAGAGTTCTTTAACCTGCCAAATTCTGCTGCGAAACGGAACCCCGTTTATAAGGTTATATCCGAAAAACCCGCGATTCTCATTTTTAAATGCCGATCTTTTGGCTAAGGAGCAATCATTATCTATATTAGCGTCTTAGGTTTGACGCGGCCATGGTACGAGCGGAACTCGAACCCAGAACCTCCCGTTAACGAAACAAAGGTTCTACCACTGAGTTACTGCGACCAGTGGAAGTTGGATGTAACAAAACAGGAAATGCTGATGACAAAAAATAGTGAACAGTGTGTGATAGATTTTCTTGTCTGTATTTTATTCAGAGAAAGAGATGGCATACCTCCAAGAGTATGATATTTAGACGGGAAATGACAAAAATTCTGGAAGCTGTGATAGACATTAAAATCTCCTATTTAAAGCTATCCTGAACATTTAGTGTTGGAACGCAACGCAACATCTCTTTCGATATTGGTGAACACTGGAGTGTCGTGTCTCTTCCGGGGTTTCATTTTGACAAATTACCTCCTCTTGAACAGATGAAGACATTCTGTCATATTGGTCATAACCATACTTTGAATCAGACAGAAAACCTGTTGGTAGAATTCCAACATACAATGAATCTTAGAGGCGGGGCTTTGCTGTGTTTTAACTTTCACTAGACCGTACTACAACTTCCAAATTATGAACATAAAAACTTTAATACTTTTGTAACATTTAAATTAGAAGTGAGAGCCACGAATCTTTCTGGTAAGACTTTAAAACAGAGGTCTCTTGTCATGACAGGTGTTGACATGTTAAGAACCCCCACTGCTATGGCCGTAAGCGCCATTAATAGGTATAAAGTTGCAGTACCTCATCTACAGCATATAGTTGATTATAAAACATCTTGATAGCTTCTTCAGCGGCCTCCATGACCGAGCGGTTAGAATGTAAAACTTATAGTACCAATGTTGATGCACCAGATGCGCATTTTGACAAATAATGTCTCTTCAGTGATGCTCAACCGAAATGTTTGAAATTCGAAATAACAAAGAAGTTTTAGAGCTATTATAGCCAAAAACAGCGTGCCAAAAAGTGGAATCAAATTCGTCTAAGGATAAGAGCTATGCGTGAGGGAGATAACCCTTAATTTTGAAATGAATTTCTAAATTTTATAACAGCAATTAAATATACATCCGTATTTTCAAGTTAGTAACGAAGTACCTAGGTACTGGGTTGTAGATACCCTCGGGGACTAACAGTCCACCAGCAGAGGCCTTGACAAAAATGTTAAACTGCTATGGACTGAAGGGTGATACAGAACTGTCAATATATGGCTACACATAGCTTCAATATGGCAACAGATAGACTCATTATGACACTTATAGAACAGGTGTGGAACAGAAAGTTGGCAATACGTATGGAGGATAACTGAAGGTACAATATGTTTGTTTTGACCGCGAACGACAACTCCTGGTAGAAATTATGATGTTACTGTTATTTTTTACCTGGGCGCTTAATATTTAGCTACTAAGGATTATATATGGTTTCTACGTCTAAAGCTGGTATTATGTATGATGTCACGTGATATGTCCGATGAGACACTCACCTGTAAAGGCTTGAATTACCCCCATCAAGCCCAGTAAACAGAGGACCGTTGCGATTCTCATTCTTTACACTTCTTATTTCAATGGGATCTACAGAATATATAAAAATCAAGAGCAAAACAAATAGTGGCATTTGAACACTCATCCTATGGTAGAAACTGTCAAGAAATATCACGCGCAGTTTCATTCTCGTGAAAAACAAACTCTTGCAAGGAGGGTAAAACCTCAAGTATTGGAAGGAAAATGAAAACTGATGCAGTTATTAATCATAAATTTGGAATTCACATATGAATTCAAAACTAATAACACAACTTCATTACAAACGAGATGACTTCAGCTCCATCATCCACTTCCCAATGTATGTTGCCATATATCATCATCACCTGTATATGGTGTTTATGTCTCTTAGCTGGTTCGGTGAGCGAGATCGGTTTTCAAATCGTGGTTAACTCTTGACAAATTACTTTGGACGAATTTGGCTCCACTTTTTTGGCACGCTGTTTATGGCTATATTTCGCTCTAAAACTTCATAGTTATTTCGGATTTCAAACATTTCGGTTGAGCATCACTGAAGAGACATTATTTGTCGAAATGCGCATCTGGTGCATCAAAATTGGTACCGTATAAGTTTTTCATTACAAGGGTTTTGTTTAAAGTCAGCAGTTAGCAAATATTATGGTTGTTATGATTAACTAATTTGCATATACAAGCTATCACTGGATCAATACTGATTCAAATACGGATTGATCTCATCGTGATGTTGGGGTCAAGGTGGGTTTGACCGATAACCAAGAGATACTAACTCTTCATAGACATCTCATCCCACCTCTGGTGTGTCCAGGGGTCGTTGTTTGCCCTACTCTTAAAATTTTCACACCCGCCGTGGGCCCTATGTCTTGATCAGGTATATGGAAGAAATGCGTAGTCAGAATTACTATGTTAGGAGCGGTCTAGCAATTGGTAGAAACCACATAAGACAGCAATCGACCAAGTGGCATGCATTTGTAAATCAGTTCGCTTTATCGAAAATAAACTTTGTGAAATGTTGACTTTAAACGACAGTGTTGAAACCCATGTAACATTAACTTGTTTGTCAGTAGCTTACCCCGTTTTAAAACATGATCATATGTAGATCATGTTCTAGCTCATATAATTAGTTTAGGGACAAAACATAATGAAAGGTAAAGATAACGAACATATATCTCCTATAAGCAATACAAAATAAAGATTTGGACAAACACGGATCCCTGGATATACCAGAGGTGGGGTCAGGTGTCTGGAAGACTAAACATTCACTGTCGACCGGTCATACCCGCCGTGAGATATACACCTTGATCAGGTAGTCCGAAGTAAAAATCAGTGTACAAAGGATGTCAGAACAATCGGTATGAAACGTCAGACAGCTTTTGACCCAATGATAGGTTGTATTGGCCAACTAGACCATCATAAATTTGCGAAATGCTGACTTTAGACGATAGTGTTGAAACCTCTGTACACACTGTAATATCAAATATCAATGTTATGAGATTGATCACTGTTCCTAATCCTCACTTTTCATTGAGGTGGTTTCGTGATTAGATGAGTGATAATCCATTTCTTACTGAAAGCGGTAAGATTCTTGTGATAAACTTTGGATGTTTACCCTTATCGTCACCATTTAGATCAATGTTTAGACCCTGGGGTACTACTATACTTAAGGTACATTTGTTATCTATTTATGGCAGTCATACAATGATGCTATATGGAAAATCAACTTGTTATGGTACAACCTGTTCTCCTGTAAACATCCAAAATGGTTTTAAAAGACTAGAAGTTTCCTCCCTTTGTGTAGAACAGATTTTGAAGACTGCAATATATGTTCATTACGAGTATGACCTGCCTTAACATATTCGCGTAATGTTTATGTCCGTCAGATGGAACCTCAACGGGTGCCCATGTCAGGGATCACGAACCCTCTTGGTAAGGAAAAGATCACTTGTCTGATTTTTCGAAAAAGTAGACTCACTGAGAGATCCCTTTAGAATTGATCATATTTCATTTAGACAACTGCTTTAGAACAACTGAAATGTTATTGCAACGGCGATAAACACCAATGATCACTCATTCACAATACCCTGTCAGTACTTGCATATGCATATTGATTGACTGACAAAACTTCCTCGAGGCAATGTGTCACCTACGAATGAACTAAGTTAGAAAATGCATCCAAAATAATAGCACAGTTGGGTGTTAGAAGAAGAATAATCACTACAGCATTACAAACCTCCAGAAGTATCAATGGTATTGCACCACCATGTTTGCATGATGACTTAAAATCAAGGAGAACAGATAAAACTTTCGCTTCACTAATATTTTACAGACTACATCGGTATCGAACCATTACAGTAGGGTAGAAACTTGTAAATGTATGTACAGGGGTCCGTGTTTGCCCAACTCTTTCTTTTCTATTCCTTGTGAACATTGTGAGATTGCTCACTGCTCATTATCTTCACCTTTTCTTTCATGTTACAATATTGTTGTGGAATAACTTCCCAGAACATCCAGGAACATATTTTATATATTTAATATCCAACTGTACTGGAGAGGGCAGAAAATTCAGTTCCTGTACATACTGTTGCATTATAACTGACATACATGTATTGCACATCTAGCTTCTTTGTGATTTGTGTATTTTGAGTGTTGCAATAACATTTGTGCGTTTTCTTGAATTCTGGTTCTTGTTTATGGTCCATGTTTTATTGCTTTGTTAACGATTTAAAAACTGATCATACGCAGAACAAACTCTTGCATATCGAAGCTGTTGGTTTGAACATATTCTACTGCATATATACTATACAACCGGTTGGAACAAAAGTTATTACAACGTACGACGTTCTCACCTTAGATTAATTGATAGCAATTGTCGTAGAACATATGTATAGATAAAATAGATACATGTATTTATAGCATAAAGTAAATTACTATCACGAGAATCTGCCTGAATTAAGTATGAATTTGTGAACAGCATTAAAAAATTTGCTGTTAGTTTCATATCCCAAATTGTCACTGCCCCAAAGTAAAATCCCTGTATCAATAATAGATAATTCTTGTATTTGAAAAAGTTCGTTAAACATAGCATTTCTTACTACTGAAAATCTTTTACAAACAAAGAAAAAATGGTATGC